>NC_083338.1:36701865-37001865 GCF_019175385.1 Lycium barbarum
TGTGGTGTGTGTCACGCCCCGAACCATGGCCTGGACGTAACACGGCACTCGGTGCCTGACTACATGTGACCGAGCGAACCACATGACTTGCTAAATCATCATGATGCATAACATAAGCGGAATATAACGTGAATGCATGATGAGCCTTTGAAAAACGTAATAATTCATAATACTTAATAAAGTACTTGTTTAAAACATGAGTGAGCCAAAATGGCTATACGACTCCAAATGTCTGACATAACATAACTGACTGGTCTAGTCTATGAAACCTCTATCATGAGTCTGACTGGAAAACATAATTACTGGGACAAGGCCCCCAGCATACCTTTACATGCAAAACTAAACAGAGAAATACAATGATTAAACCCCGAATGAGATGGGGCTCACCGATAAGCTGGTACGAGTAAATCCTAATGATCAGAAGCATCGTCCTGTAACTCCGTACCTGCATCGTGAAATACAGGCCCCCGGGCAATAAAAGGGGACGTCAGCACATTGAATGTACTGGTATGTAAAGCAACCGGAAGAAACAACAGGGGACATGGAATAACATAATAAGAACTGAAACTGGAAACTTGGACATGAACATGAGCATGAGCATGAGTACATATACGTATACATAACATGAGTAAAACATGATAAGTAGGGAGAGCATTTCATAAACCGACATATCATATCATATCATATCATATCACCACGTGGGTACGTGGAGTCTGGTACCTCGCCGGACCAGCAGAGCCCCTATACCTTGCCAGGGTATAAGGTAGTAATTTACCACGTGGGTACGTGGAGTCTGGTACCTCGCCGGACCAGCAGAGCCCTCATACCTTGCCTGAGGTAGTAAGGTACCTGATGGATCCATTCAGTGTAAAATTAAGGTATCGTCTTATCTGGGCGGAGCGATCCTTGTCCTACGGTGGCTCCGTAGTTTCAGGCTATCTGAGCCTTCTCGGTAATTTGTGCAACTCCCAAAAACATGAACATAATATATTTGGCTAAGAAGCCCATGACTTTCGTGAATTTACTTGTACTTGTCTTGAAATCATGATTTCATGAAATGACTTGTAAACATGGTTTCATGAAATAGCTTGTAAACATGGTTTCATGAAATAATCTTGTAAACATGTTCTTGATTCATGAGTAATACAATAGTTCATAATCATATATTTGTAGTTGACTTGAAAACATGTTTATAACTTGCAAAATAACTCATGCAGTTTCATATGAACATAATGAGAACACATGAGGAAGAATTCATGATTCATGGATTAAGCTAGGATTCCTAATGTCCGTAATGGAAGGTTAGGAATACAATAACGAACATATATACGGGAATTCATGTACATACATACATAATTACGGGCTACCAATATGTTGGATTTAATGCCCTAGGATTTGAACTTCATAGATGTTACGAAACGGATCATGGGGAAGAACGTAGAGATTCCCACATGTGGATGGAAGTTCTACATACCTTAACCTCCCGCTTTTGAGCGTATCACAATGTCTTTCAATCCATTCAACTTCAATCTATAGCAATACAAGTCATAGGGATTCTATATTAGCAACCATATCCATGTTTTGTTCATCTAAGCAATTAATCAAACACTTAATAGGCATGAAGCTTTATAACCCTCATTAATGGTGTTTTCTTCACCAAATCCCCATCCTTTTACTTCTAGCTAATTCTACAATCCCATTAGATGTAATTAACATCATTTTTCATCAACCACATGAATACAACAATCCCAAGTCAACAACCCAACAATTCTAGCATAATTCATATAATCATCTTCAACAACCCAATTATTATTCTCCCAAGAATTCATCAATTCACAACTATAAGTGATTAGGGAGTAGAAATATTACCTTTTTGGGTGGTCACCACTAAATCAACACCCCCAAGTCCGATCTTTAGCTTAAAATGACGACCACAACTTGTACTACAAATTATCCTTCACGAACTTTGGGATTCGGGGCCTTAAACTTGGTTGATTCTCCACTTCTTCTCTCTAGATCTCCTCTCTTTATTTTTCTCTCTCTAAAAATCTGAAAATGAGGGAAATAATGGCTGCTAGGGTAATAATTTTCTTTATATACCAATGGGAAAATGGGTTGACCCAACTTGAAAACGGGTCGGGACTGTTCTGTCTTAAAATGTCCATATCGCCCTATCCCGACGTCTCCTATGATCTCACAACCTATGGTTGGAAAGGTATTTCAATCCTCTACAACTTTCATTCTTTGAGTTTTCCCAAATTCCCAACTTACGATAGGGTTATGGCCTCCCGAAGTCAGTTGACCCGAAACTCAACTGCGGACCAAAACACGCCCATGTTACGGTCCCGTAACACAGGGTACGGACCGTAACGTGGCGTCGTACCTTGATGAAAATTTCCAGAAAGTTTCTGGAAATTTTCCCTGTGTTATGGTCTACTGTTACGGTCCGTAACACAAGGTACGGTCCGTAACACGAAGGGACGGACCGTATCTTGGGACCGTATCCTGGAGTGAATTTCCAGTGAGGTTCTGGAAATTTCGTCCATGTTACGGCTCACTGTTACGGCCCGTAACACGAGTTACGGTCCGTAACGTCACCGTAACGTAGACGAATTTTCCAGCGAACAGGCCTCAGTCAAATGGGCATAACTCTTTGCACAGATGTCCGTTTAATCCCCATAATATACCGTTGGAAAGCTAGTTAATAGGGCTACAACTTTCACCAAGTAAGTTCTTCCATATTCACAACGGATCAAGTAGTTATCGCTGCCCGAAATAGGCCTATCAACCCACCAGAACTTTAATGCTATGAGCCTAGACTTAGTTCCAAGATGCGGGGTGTTACAATATCTCCCCCTTGGGATCATTCGTCCTCGAATGATGGATAATGGTTAATAATATGGCTGGACATGGCTTGAGTACATGAACGTGAAGGAAACATGACATGAAATATGGAGACTGAACTAACATGACTTGATTACATGAAACGTGAATACATGAACTTGAACGTGAAACGTGAGGCATGAATACATAAGGGACATGACATGAATACTAAAGGTATTTACCTTGAAGTCTATCTGCCTGCTCTTCAAACAAGTGAGGATATCTGGATTTCATGTCCTCTTCGGTTTCCCATGTGGCCTCTTCAACTTTCTGGCTCCTCCACAAGACCTTTACTGAGGCTACTTCCTTAGTTCTCAACTTGCGAACTTGACGATCAAGAATGGCTACGGGGACCTCCTCATAGGTCAACCCATCCTTAACTGTTATAGTATCCGTAGGAACAACCAACGATGGGTCTCCTACACACTTTCTCAACATGGACACATGAAACACGGGATGTACAGCAGCCAAATCTTGTGGCAACTCAAGTTCATAAGCTACTAGACCGACCTTTTGTAGAATTCTGTAAGGTCCAATATATCTGGGACTGAGCTTCCCTTTGTTGCCAAATCGCATAACACCCTTCATAGGTGAGACTTTAAGGAACACCCAATCGTCAACTAAAAATTCTAAATCCCTTCGCCTCACATCTGCGTAAGACTTCTGGCGACTCTGAGCCGTTTTTAAACGCTCCTGTATTAACTTGACTTTCTCCATAGCCTGATAAACCAAATTTGGTCCTAACAACTCTGCTTTACCAACTTCGAACCAACCGATTGGTGATCTGCACCTTCGCCCGTACAGAGCCTCAAATGGTGCCATCCCAATACTAGCATGATAACTGTTATTATAAGAAAACTCAATGAGTGGTAAGTGATCATCCCAATTACCTTTGAAATCCAAGACACATGCTCTTAACATGTCCTCTAGAGTCTGAATAGTACGCTCTGCTTGGCCATCTGTCTGCGGATGAAAAGTTGTGCTAAGGTTCACCTTGGTACCCAATCCTTTTTGAAAGGATTTCCAGAAGTTCGCTGTAAACTGAGCACCACGATCTGAAATAATGGACACTGGTGTCCCATGCAATCTGGCAATCTCATTAACATACAACTTGGCGTAATCTTCTGCTGAATATGTGGTCTTGACTGGCAAAAAGTGTGCTGACTTAGTAAGCCGGTCAACGATCACCCAAATAGAGTCATGTCTCTTAGCTGAATGAGGTAAACCTGATACAAAATCCATATTGATCATTTCCCATTTCCAGACAGGAATATCAATATTCTGAGCCAAGCCACCCGGCCTCTGGTGTTCGGCTTTCACCTGTTGACAGTTCAGGCACTTAGCTACAAAATCTGCCACATTCTTCTTCATGTCGTTCCACCAGTAAATATCCTTGATATCATGATACATCTTAGTAGAACCTGGGTGAATGGAATACCTGGAATTGTGAGCTTCTGACATGATTCGCTCTCTGAGTCCATCTACATCTGGGACACATAATCTACCTTGGTACCTCAAGGTACCATCATCTCCCCCTTGTTCAAAAGCCGTCGTCTTATGCTTGTGAATCCCTTCCTTCAGCTGCAACAAATAGGGATCACTAAATTGTTTCTCCTTGACTTCAACGACTAAAGAGGAATGAGCACTATTCTGAACGAGCACACCACCATCCCCGGATTCCATAAGTCAGACTCCAAGGTTGGCCAAACGGTGAACTTCCTTCGTCATAATTCTCTTATCCTTGTCCACGTGGGCTAAACTTCCCATGGAGTGTCGACTAAGAGCATCGGCTACAACATTTGCTTTTCCCGAATGATAAAGAATATCCACATCATAATCCTTAAGCAATTTGAGCCATCTCCTCTGTCTAAGATTTAGCTCCCTTTGCTTGAAGATATATTGCAGGCTTTTATGATCCGTGAAGATATCAACGTGCACTCCATACAAATAATGACGCCATATCTTAAGTGCAAAAATTACAGCTGCCAACTCTAAGTCATGAGTCGGATAATTCTTTTCGTGTACCTTGAGTTGACGAGATGCATAAGCTACAACCTTACCATGCTGCATTAAGACACATCCGAGACCAACTCCCGAAGCATCACAATAAACCACGAATCCTTCAGTTCCCTCTGGCAAAGTCAAAACTGGAGCAGAAGTCAATCTTTTCTTCAACTCCTCAAAGCTTCGCTCACACGCATCTGACCATTGAAACTTAACTTTCTTCTGTGTCAACTTAGTCAACGGAGCCGAGATAGAAGAAAATCCTTCTACGAAGCATCGATAATAGCCTGCCAGACCCAATAAACTTCTTATATCAAAAACTGAGGTGGGTCTGGGCCAACTCTTTACGGCGTCAATCTTTTGAGAATCAACTTTAACACCTTCACCCGAGATCACATGGCCTAAGAATGCCACTGATTTAAGCCAAAACTCACACTTTGAGAATTTTGCAAAAAGTTCACGATCCTTCAGAGTCTGCAACACTATTCTGAGATGTTCTGCATGTTCGGCCTCATTACGGGAATACACCAAAATATCATCAATGAAGACAATGACGAATAAATCGAAATAAGGTTTGAAGACCCTATTCATAAGATCCATGAAAGCAGCTGGCGCATTTGTCAACCCAAATGACATAACAAGAAATTCAAAATGGCCATAACGGGTCCTGAAAGCTATCTTCGGAATATCAACTTCCTTAACCTTCAACTGATGATAGCCTGTTCTGAGATCAATCTTGGAATAACATTGGGCGCCTTGCAGCTGATCAAATAAGTCATCGATTCTAGGAAGAGGGTACCTGTTCTTAATGGTGACCTTGTTCAGCTGACGGTAATCTATACACATACGTAAAGAACCATCCTTCTTTCGGACAAATAGGACTGGTGCACCCCAAGGCGAAACACTAGGCCTAATAAACCCCTTATCAAGAAGATCTTTCAATTGGGCTTTTAACTCTTTTAACTCTGCTGAGGCCATCCTGTATGGCGGAATAGATATCGGCTGAGTATCGGGAAGTAGATCAATTCCAAATTCAATCTCCCTGTCAGGAGGGACTCCTGGGAAGACTTCCGAAAATTCATTTACAACTGGAACAGATTGAAGAGTTGGAGTCTGAGCATCTGAATCCTTGACTCGAACTAGGTGGTAGATATGACCTTTGGAAATCATTTTTCTAGCTTTTAGGTAAGAAATGAATCTACCCCTGGGTACTACTGAATTACCCTTCCATTCTATGACTGGCTCATTAGGAAACTCGAATCTTACTGCCTTAGTTCTACAACATACTGTGGCATAACATGAAGCTAACCAATCCATACCCATGATCACATCAAAGTCTACCATTTCTAATTCTGCTAAATCAGCTATGGTTCTGCGGTGGTAGACCAAAACTGGGCAACCCCTATACATATGTCTAACTGTGAGTGATTCCCCAATGGGGGTGGACACCTCAAAGGGTTCATACAATTTTTCAGGTTCAATACCAAATTTCTTAGCAACAAAAGGGGTTACATAAGATAGGGTGGATCCGGGGTCAATAAGGGCATATACATCAAAAGTGAAAACTGTTAGAGTACCTGTAACAACATCTGCTCAAGCTTCTGTATCCTGACAGCCTGTCAATGCATACATGCGGTTTCGCCCCCCGCTTGTGTTTCCAGACCTAGCTGCATTGTTCCCATGCTGGGCCTGATTATTACGAGGAACCGCTGAATTTATAGATGGCGTCGTATTACCTCCAGTACCCTGCCTGGTTGATGGACAGTCTTTCTGAAAATGGCCCTTCTGACCACATCTAAAACAGGCATCAGTTCCCACACGACAATTACCTAAGTGTCTCTTATTACACTTGCCGCACATCGGATAAGTATTAGTTGACTGACCCCCACTAGCTTGAGGGTACGAACTTGATGGCCTGAAATTCGGCTTCTTATCATTGCGGAACTTAGGAAGTGGGGCACTTGCTGAGGACGGAGCCGGTACTGCTGACCTGTTCTTAAAGAATTTCCTGTTTCGGTTCCCGCTGAACTGTCCGGTAAACTTGACTCTCTTGTTGAACTCCTTGTCCTTTTCTTTTTGTAAGGCTTCTTCCTCCTTTAGCCTTGTCTCCTTGCCCTGTACAAAAGCAACCATTTTGGAAATAGTCATTGTCCCATTCTGTGCAACAATATTGGCTCCATCATACAAATGGGAATCAAGACCTCCAACGAATCTTCTCACTCTTGCCCTCATATCGGGTAACATGTGTGGGGCATGCTTAGCCAGGCTAACGAACTCCAAATAATATTCTTGAACTGGTCTGCCATTTTGTTTGAACTTCAGGAATTGTTCAGCCTTAGCCTCTCTGAGCTCTACTGGCATAAAGTGGTCTAGGAATGCACTAGCAAATTCATCCCATGTAGCATCAGGCGCATTGTCACGACCCAGCCCCGTGGGCCGCGACTGGCACCCTACCTGGGTACCCAGACCGAATCGCACATTCATTATCAAATCCAAACTTATTTTAGAATTTTACGAAATCATATTGAACGTAATTTATATCAAAAATATGTCTTAAGCGGTCGCACCAAATCAAAATGCCATATCAAATACAAACTGAGCGGCGGAATAGATATCACCGGTCAAAGGTGCAAACATAAGCATAAGGGTCATTTGGGGCCATCATAACAAGCATACCGCTTTAAGACCAGAAAACGAAATCAAACCAACATATACAGGACCCTCACCCCACATATATGACTACAGGCCTCTACGAACTCAAAACAAAGACATGTGGCGAGACAGGGCCCCGCCGTACCCAAATAGTCAAATGTACAGAATATATACAAAGCAAAAGGAGTCTGTACCAAAAGTGGACTCCGGATCAAAGAGGAGTACTCCGGAATAGCAAAGAGTGAAGCCTACTGTGGAGGATCACCAATGTCTGCACCTGCGGGCATAAAACGCAGCCCCCGAAAAAAGGGGGTCAGTACGAAATATGTACTGAGTATGTAAAGCACGGAGTACAGAAATATGGATCAAAACTGAAAGCAAATCAGACAACAAAGTGGAATACAAATCGGTATGTCAAAAGCCGTATCAAAATCATATGCGTATATATAATGCAAACGAAATCATGCAAACGCTTAGGAACGTGGTCGCCACTCCGACGCTGGCGCCACACACAGCATAACACCAGAAGGTTTCAAATCTCCGTACATCCCCGAACACAAACATAATCATAGGTGAGCGTATCGCATCACGAGCCATATCACAACATAACTCCAAACGGAACCCGGCCCTATGGCGAAGCCTCGGGAACCGTAACACAGCATACGGCCGAATTTTTATAAGGCGCACGAATCATAACCGGCCCGGGAACCGGTGAACGAAGTCATAACAAGGCACGAGCGGAGTCATGAGCAGACAAATGCAAATCGTATTCCAAAATAGTCTTTCAAAACATAATAATCTCATAAATCATTTCATAATACAAAATAATCGCATACTTAGTCGATATAAAGTTTCATTTCACAAAACATTTCCAAAATAGTACGTATAGCTCAAAACGTTACTTAGCATATCGTAATAGTCCAAACATATCTCGTAGGAGGGGGTTCCAAAATCGAAAGTACCATTTCAAACTTTATTCAGAAGGGCAGCCCAATAAGACAAATAGGGCGCCTCGGGGTTAGCGGGCCCACCTCGAGTCAAATTGAGGTGGCGAACATATTTTACGAATATTTATAGGCCAAAGGTCATACATAATCATTTCTAAGTTACCCGACCACATTTCGATAGGTTTCGGACGAGTGGTGGCATTCTAGCCAAAATAGAGCCCTTAGGCTTCAATTGAATTGAATGAATAGTAACTTTTCTGTGGATCGGGTTTCGAGGAGCAGAAATGCTCCGGAAGTTCCCATATTCGCCTATCACACTAGGATATGCCAAACGAAGAAGTGGGAAGCTTTACATACCTTACAGACGTCGTATGCTCTCCCAAAAGTCAAGTCCCGTTTCGTCTGAAATCTGCAAATGGTCAAAGTTACCAATTGAGATTCTTAGGCTAAAAAAATGCCTTTAACTTCATTCTTGCCTACCGAAATTTCGGCAGCATTTCCCCTATAAATCTAACATCCCCGAGACTTAGCTCGGCTCAAAATACAACAATACAACAGCCCACACAGCATCAAACAACACAAGCAATAATCAAACTACTTTAGCTTCAAGTTCTACTTTGTTACCTAAGTTGGCAACTTTCATTCAAACTTCCAAAACTCCGACTCTATATCTACATAATTGTATTCATTTCCTCATTCAAACTTATACAATCACATCCCAAATACAATCCAAGCCATACACGAAATTGCCCCAAAATCCATTACTTTCCATAATTCTTCAAAACATCGAAAATTCACGACGAACATTCTAACTTGCGTCGTTTCATTCCGAATTCATTAATATCAACTATAACTCATATTTAAAGTATTTAGCACCCTAAATATACAATGATATACACAATTATACCAAAGGTATACACTTTCCAATAATGTCCGAAATCATTTTCCAACGCCAATTTAATTCATCAATCAATCATTTACGACATAAAGATCACAACAACACATTATACAAACTAAACAAGATCAATTCACACCACTTTCTTCTTCCTAGGCTCACGGCCAACATACAATATACACACACACCCACGGCTTTCTATATACACCAAAGTTACGGGATTTTCGTCTATTCTCAATCCTTAACACATTCATATCAATTCTATATCATTAAAGGGGCAAAATTCTTACCTTTTCTTGAAAACCCGACTTGTCGTAAACGTAGTTCTTGTGCCAAACAAATTGTACCCCGTTGAAGAGGGTCTTGAGTACTTCACAACTATGTGGAAACTAAGATTTTTGGACCTCAAACAAAGCTTGGAGAATTTTTTTCTTTTCCTTTCTCCTATTCGGCCGAGAGCTCTATTTAGTGGAGTTGCTCAATTTTTTTGTGTTGATCTTGATAATTGCTAAGGATTACATTGGTATATATCCATCTAGAGGTCATGTGCATAGCACATGACTCTTAAAATTGGGTTTGGGCATTGGCCTTTGGCCGGCCACCCCATTCTTCTTGGGCCTCAATTGTGGTTCAATTTTTTTCTTGGCCCAATTCATTAAAAGTCCCGTTTTATAATTCTCGAAACTAATTTCCGAAATTCCAAATTTACCCTCGGCCTTTCCCGATGTCTTAACATTAAAGATTCCATAACCAACATTCACTAAAATCAAATTATTTCCTTATAACACACAAATCGTAATTATTTCTCGATTTCCAATTTTACGAAAACACGGGACATAACACGCATTCTCACCTCGGGACAATTCCCAAGATTCATACCATGTGTTAGCAATACTTTGTAGCTGATGAGCTCCAAAAGTAGCTGCCTCGGTTTCGGTAACTGTCATAACCCTGAAGATCTTTTGTAGAGCATCAATGTAGTCCTGAGGGTCTTCATCTTTCTTTGTCCCCGTAAAGACTGGGGGTTTCATTCTGAGAAAATCCTTCATCTTAGAAGACTCTCCATTACCTCCTGAACTTGACCCAAATTCCTGACGTTGGGCCTGAGCTGCTACCAGCTGGGTGAGCATGTTGATAGCACTCCTAACATCCCCGTCTGAAGCACTAGGAGGTGTAACAGTAGGGGCGGCTAGAGCTGTTGCCTGAGTCGGAACGGTATCTTCGCGAGCTACTTCCGCGGCAGCCCTTTGACTGGTGGCTGTGTTTCTCTTCTTGTAATTTTTTTTGTAAGGCATTTTCTGAAAACACGTACACACACGAATTAGGAAGCCATCCTAAAAATACTGCTCTAACTGCACGATCTAGAATATGAAAGAAATGAGACAATCCTGACTGTCTTGGTGGTCAACTGTTTATATGTGTGGGGCCCTCACACATATAAAAGAGACCCCACTGGACACGGTTTCATAGACTCCCTAAAGATCCTTGAACTTAGGCTCTGATACCAAGCTTTATCATGCCCCGAACCATGGCCTGGACGTAACACGGCACTCGGTGCCTGACTACATGTGACCGAGCGAACCACATGACTAGCTAAATCATCATGATGCATAACATAAGCGAAATATAACGTGAATGCATGATGAGCCTTTGTAAAACGTAATAATTCATAATACTTAATAAAGTACTTGTTTAAAACATGAGTGAGCCAAAATGGCTATATATCTCCAAATGTCTGACATAACATAACTGACTGGTCTAGTCTATGAAACCTCTATCATGAGTCTGACTGGAAAACATAATTACTGGGACAAGGCCCCCAGCATACCTTTACATGCAAAACTAAACAGAGAAATACAATGATTAAACCCCGAATGAGATGGGGCTCACCGATAAGCTGGTACGAGTAAATCCTAATGATCAGAAACGTCGTCCTGTAACTCCGTACCTGCATCGTGAAATACAGGCCCCCGGGCAATAAAAGGGGACGTCAGCACATTGAATGTACTGGTATGTAAAGCAACCGGAAGAAACAACAGGGGACATGGAATAACATAATAAGAACTGAAACTGGAAACTTGGACATGAACATGAGCATGAGCATGAGTACATATACGTATACATAACATGAGTAAATCATGATAAGTAGGGAGAGCATTTCATAAACCGACATATCATATCATATCATATCACCACGTGGGTACGTGGAGTCTGGTACCTCGCCGGACCAGCAGAGCCCCTATACCTTGCCAGGGTATAAGGTAGTAATTTACCACGTGGGTACGTGGAGTCTGGTACCTCGCCGGACCAGCAGAGCCCTCATACCTTGCCTGAGGTAGTAAGGTACCTGATGGATCCATTCAGTGTAAAATTAAGGTATCGTCTTATCTGGGCGGAGCGATCCTTGTCCTACGGTGGCTCCGTAGTTTCAGGCTATCTGAGCCTTCTCGGTAATTTGTGCAACTTCCAAAATAGTTCATAATCATATATTTGTAGTTGACTTGAAAACATGTTTATAACTTGCAAAATAACTCATGCAGTTTCATATGAACATAATGAGAACACATGAGGAAGAATTCATGATTCATGGATTAAGCTAGGATTCCTAATGTCCGTAATGGAAGGTTAGGAATACAATAACGAACATATATACGGGAATTCATGTACATACATACATAATTACGGGCTACCAATATGTTGGATTTAATGCCCTAGGATTTGAACTTCATAGATGTTACGAAACGGATCATGGGGAAGAACGTAGAGATTCCCACATGTGGATGGAAGTTCTACATACCTTAACCTCCCGCTTTTGAGCGTATCACAATGTCTTTCAATCCATTCAACTTCAATCTATAGCAATACAAGTCATAGGGATTCTATATTAGCAACCATATCCATGTTTTGTTCATCTAAGCAATTAATCAAACACTTAATAGGCATGAAGCTTTATAACCCTCATTAATGGTGTTTTCTTCACCAAATCCCCATCCTTTTACTTCTAGCTAATTCTACAATCCCATTAGATGTAATTAACATCATTTTTCATCAACCACATGAATACAACAATCCCAAGTCAACAACCCAACAATTCTAGCATAATTCATATAATCATCTTCAACAACCCAATTATTATTCTCCCAAGAATTCATCAATTCACAACTATAAGTGATTAGGGAGTAGAAATATTACCTTTTTGGGTGGTCACCATGAAATCTACACCCCTAAGTCCGATCTTTAGCTTAAAATGACGACCACAACTTGTACTACAAATTATCCTTCACGAACTTTGGGATTCGGGGCCTTAAACTTGGTTGATTCTCCACTTCTTCTCTCTAGATCTCCTCTCTTTCTTTTTCTCTCTCTAAAAATCTGAAAATGAGGGAAATAATGGCTGCTAGGGTAATCATTTTCTTTATATACAAATGGGAAAATGGGTTGACCCAACTTGAAAATGGGTCGGGACTATTCTGTCTTAAAACGTCCATATCTCCCTATCCCGACGTCTCCTGTGAACTCACAACCTATGGTTGGAAAGGTATTTCAATCCTCTACAACTTTCATTCTTTGAGTTTTCCCAAATTCCCAACTTACGATAGGGTTATGGCCTCCCGAAGTCAGTTGACCCAAAACTCAACTGCGGACCAAAACACGCCCATGTTACGGTCCCGTAACACAGGGTACGGACCGTAACGTGGCGTCGTACCTTGATGAAAATTTCCAGAAAGTTTCTGGAAATTTTCCCTGCGTTACGGTCTACTGTTACGGTCCGTAACACAAGGTACAGTCCGTAACACGAAGGGACGGACCGTATCTTGGGACCGTATCCTGGAGTGAATTTCCAGTGAGGTTCTGGAAATTTCGTCCGTGTTACGGCTCACTGTTACGGCCCGTAACACGAGTTACGGTCCGTAACGTTACCGTAACGTAGACGAATTTTCCAGCGAACAGGCCTCAGTCAAATGGGCATAACTCTTTGCACAGATGTCCGTTTAATCCCCATAATATACCGTTGGAAAGCTAGTTAATAGGGCTACAACTTTCACCAAGGAATTTCTTCCAGATTCACAACGGATCAAGTAGTTATCGCTGCACGAAATAAGCCTATCAACCCACTAGAACTTTAATGATATGAGCCTAGACTTAGTTCCAAGATGCGGGGTGTTACAGTGTGAAGCTTGGCCGTGTATGTGATGTATTGTGTAGGGATGGTGAACTAATTTTACTTAGTATTTAATTGTTGTTGTGATAGATTCTATGACGTAACATGAGGGTTTAATGGTTTGAAATGAAGTTGTAATCGTTTGTGGATTATGGAAGAAGTTAGTGTGATATTAGAATATGTTTTGAATTGATTGTTGAAGTTAATGGTATGATTGTTGATTGTTGATTTGACCGAGTTAGATTCTCGGGGATGGTGTATTTATAGGGGAAATGCTACCGAAATTTCGGTAGAATATAAGTGAATTCATTTGAAAGACTAAGACAAGTATATGTCGATGAATCTAATAATTATGTCAATTCTCTTGAATGTAGACAAGCAAGTTGGGACAAGTAAGCGTAGCTAATAGAACGTGGAGCAGGTATGTAAGGCTTACCTTTCTTTCTTTTGGCATGATCTCTATGAAACGAGCACATGATGTATATGTACAAATTCAAAGAATTTTCTATTCTTAGAGCCACTAGGATGGCTAATATTCTTGGCTTCCATATGCTGTTTCACATGGTTTTGATATGTATCCATAATGTCCGAAGTTTGTTTGATATGTTTCCGAAGCGGCATTTGAAAGATAAGTGATATGGCTCATGTCTTGACCTTCTAAACGTTAACACATTCGATTGTTCCATCGAGCCTTTGATATGTTTTGATACGTACATAAGATTCCAAAAGTTCTATTTGATTTGATCCATAACGATATCCAAAAGATTTTGACATGATTGTGGCTTTGATTTTCCAAAAATGGCTTCTGAAACGCTTATAGAACGTTCTGTACTTCAAACGCTCATAACTTTCTCATACTAAGTCGGATTGATCCGAAATTCGTTTCTGAACCTTCAGGGGTCGGTAAGTATACTTATCCATCGAGTCTTGATTTATGTGCATTTAGTTTGTCACTACTCTGCTCGTGCATGTGTCATGACCTCTTTCACCGAGTCCCGGGCCGGTATGTATCGTGCGTATGGTTCGCCGGGACCCCCGCTTGAGGGCCGGGTGCCAAATATGTATTCCAGAGTTAGATGTGTTATGGTGTTATGATGTGATATTATGATGTGTGACGGAGATTACAGAACAAAACTTCTGGAGTTAGATGTGTGTGGCGCCAAAGGCAGGGTGGCACCACGTTCCCCGGGTCCCGCAAGGGACCGGATACCGTTCCTGGCATGCATGATTAGAGTTTCCAGTAAGTTGTTTTTATTAATTTGCATATCGTGCTCACTTTCTGTACTAATCTTCGGTACTATTTATTCTGTTTGTGATTCTGTTCATATTACTCCATGCTTTACATACTCAGTACATACTTCGTACTGACCCCCTTTCTTCGGGGGCTGCGTTTCATGCCACGCAGGTACACCCAGATGATGTAGAAGACTTTGCTAGAAGGTGTTTCAGCGAGATTGGCGAACTCCACTTCCTTCCGGAGTGTTGCCGAGTCAGAGCGTATATAAGTTGTGATTTCTGATTTGTGTTGGAGACTTTGCAGACAGAGTCGTGGGTACAGAATGTCAGTTTTGTAAGCGGCTACATCAGCCGATGTGACATTTTGTGATATGTTACAGATTTTATATGATTACAGATTTTGTTTGATTTGAGAACGATAGAAAGAAAGTGCTGAAAGTCCTACTATGTGCTTTATGCTTATTTGATTTGAAAGTCTGAAAAGAGTATGTATGTAATAAAGGTCAGAGGGTTCGCTCGGCTCTGAATATGGGGTCGGGTGCCCAGCACACCCTAGTAAGGTTAGGGTGTGACAGAGAGTTCCCAGGTCCCGTGCTCAGTCTGGTTCCTTTGGTGAGTTTAGGGGTGGTTATAGACAGCATATTCCTAGATGTCCAGCCTATTCAGCGGCTAGTGCGCGTTCACCGTTTCCAGGACTAAGGCTTTATCGACCCACTTATTTTGGGCCAGGTCAGAGTTCCAGGGCTTCCAGTTCCCAGTTCAGAGGTGATTCTAGCTAGATGAGGCCATGTCTACCATGAGCGCTCAGTGTGGCATGCTGCACAGAGGACAGTGATGTTTTGGTTCAAATGTGTGTTGTACCTGCGGTCAGCCAGGCCATATTATGCGAGATTATCCGATGAGAGGTGGTTGAGGTGTGGTTCAGCCGACAGGATCTACAACTGGTTCTTCTTCATCGATACGCCCTACGGGGCAAGGCTCTCAGACATCAACCGACCTTGATAGAGGTAGATGGAGAGAGTCTAGTTCGAGCAGTCCTCAGAACCGCATCTATGCTTTGGTTATTTAGAAGGATAATGAGTCATCGCCTGATGTTGTTACAGGTATATTATCAGTCTTCTTCCATGAAGTGTATGCATTGATAGATCCAGACTCTACTTTATCATATGTCACTCCTTCTATTGCTGATAAGTTTGGGATGGAACCTGAAATGATTAGGCCTTTTGAGATGTCTACACATGTTGGGGATCCGGTGATAGCTAGACGAGTATACAAAAATTGTATAGTTATAATTTTCAATCGTCATACAGTATAGAGTTGGACATGGTGGACTTTGATGTTATTATAGGTATGGACTGGTTGGCTTCTTGTTATGCTAATGTTGATTACAGAACAAAGATAGTTTGGTTTCAGTTTCCAGGAGAGCCAATACTGGAATATAAAGGTATTACAGCTTCGCCGAGAGGTAGGTTTATTTCCTATCTCAAGGGAAAGAAGATGATTATAAAGGGTTGTATTTATCACAATGTTTGAGTTCGAGATGAAGAAGTAGAACCACCGACCCTTCAGTTTGTTTCGGTGGTTAATGAATTCCTAGATGTATTTTCAGATGAACTTCTAGGAATTTCGCCAGAGTGGGAGATTGATTTTACTATCGATGTGCTACCAGTTACCCAGCCTATATCTATTCCCCCTTATAGGCTGGCCCTGCCGAGTTGAACGAATTGAGGGAGCAGTTGAAAGATTTTCTTGAGAAGGGCTTTATTAGGCCTAGTACATCGCTGTGGGGAGCACCAGTGTTATTTGTAAGGAAGAAAGATGGCTCGTTGCGAATATGTATAGATTACAGACAGTTGAATAAGGTGATGATAAAGAACAAGTATCCGCTCCCGAGAATTGATGACTTATTTGATCTGTTGCAGGGTGCCAAATATTTTTCGAAGATAGACTTGAGATCAGGTTATCATTAGGTCAGGGTCAGAGAGAAGGATATCCCGAAGATAGCCTTCAGGACCAGGTATGGCCATTCCGAGTTTCTTGTGATGTCTTTTGGATTGACTAATGCGCCAGTAGTATTTATGGATTTGATAAACCATGTATTCATACCCTTCTTAGATAAAACTGTGATTGTATTTATCGATGATTTTCTAATCTAATCTCAATCAGAGGCTGAACATGTGGTGCTTAGGGTTTTTCAAGATAAGAAGTTGCATGAAAAGTTCTCTAAATGTGAGGTTTTGTTGAACTCCATGGCTTTTCTTGGGCATATTATATCAGATGAAGGCATCAGGTTGACACTCAGAAGATAAAGGTCGTGAAGAGTTGGCCTAGACCCATGACACCGACGAAAGTTCGTAGTTTTCTGAAATTGGCAGGATATTCTAGGAGATTTGTTGAGGGCTTCTCATCTATTTCAGTGCCATTGATGAAATTGACGCAGAAGGCAGCTAAGTTCCAGCGGACAGACGCTTATGAGCGGAGTTTTCAGGAGTTGAAGTACAGACTGACTTCAGTACCAGTTTTGACACTTCCAGAGAGATCAGAGGGTTATGCTAGTTATTGTGACACTTCCGGAGTTGGATTGGGTCGTGTATTAATGTAGCACGATAATGTTATTGCTTATGCTTTGAGGCAGCTGAGGAAGCATGAGAAGAATTTTCCGACCCATGATTTAGAGTTAGCAGCGGTGATTCATGTGCTTAAGGTTTGGAAACATTATTTATATGGTGTTCACGTTGATATTTTCACAAATCATAAGAGCCTTCAGTACATCTTTAAGCAGAAAGAGTTGAATTTGCGCTAAAGGCGATGGTTAGAGTTGTTGAAGGATTATGAAGTTGACATTTTGTACCATCCAGGGAAGGGAAATATAGTAGCTGATGCCCTTAGCCTCATATCTATGGGTAGTTTGTCTTACTTATGAGCAGATAAAAGGGAGCTAGCGCACGAGCTTCATCAGTTAGCCAGCCTAGGAGTTAGATTATAAAAACTCAGGTGATGTAGGATTTACAGTTCAGGATACGGTGATATCATCCTTAGTAGGTGAGGTTAAGGAACACCAGTATGAGGATCCTTCTTTGATTCGGTACAGGAAGACAGCCCCACAGAAAAAGAAGTCACCCTTTGAGATTTTCAGAGATGGAGTTCTAAGGTATCGAGGTAGATGGTGTGCTCCGGATGTTGCAGGGTTACGTCAGCAGATTATGGCGGAAGCTTATTATTCCCTCTACTCTATTCATCCAGGGTCGAAAAAGATGCACCATGATATCAGAGAGATTTATTGGTGGAATGGTATGAAGAAGGATATAGCAAAGTTGGTAGCCCAATGCCCTAATTGTCAGCAGGTAAAAGTTGAGCATCAGAAACCTAGTGGATTGTTGCAAGATATAGAGATTCTGACTTGAAAATAAGAGGTGATTAATATGGATTTCATTACAGGCTTACCTCGTTCCCAACCCATGTTTGACTCTATATGGGTGATCGTTAATAGACTCTCGAAGTCAGCACATTTTCTACCTGTCAGGACTACTGATTCTGCCGAGGATTATGCGAAGTTATATATTAAGGAGATAGTGTGACTTCATGGTGTTCCAGTATCTATTATTTCAGACAGAGGTGCACAATTTACAGCTAACTTTTGGAGATCCTTCCAGAAGGATTCGGGGACACAGGTGAACCTCAGTACAGTATTTCATCCCTGATAGGCGGTCAAGCTAATCATACTATTTAGACACTCGAGTATATACTACGAGCGTGTGTGATAGACTTCGGGGGCAGCTAGGATGATTATTTGCCACTTATTGAGTTCGCATATTGATAAGAACTGAAATGTTTTAATTACATGACAAACCCTAAGGAACCAGATACAATTAGGTTCACTTGTCTGAACTTGGTTAACCTTATGATATCTCATAGGCTGCTATTCTAACATGCTCCTTGAAAGATCTAATGCCTGCAGGATTTGGTCATATATGAGAGACCATATATGTTGATTCAGAAGGACCAGATGGGATCAGGTCTCCAGCCAACAATGCAGCTGTAGAGCTACTAACAGTGCATCCAGTACTTAACTCTTGTTCGAAGAACAGATTAGGAACCAGGCTCCTTCAGATAAAAGTTCTGGTCACTGAAGCTAAATGTCAAAATCCACAGTTGTAAAGTATGCTGCTGAAAAGTACAATGCAGTTGTATAGTAGTACCTCATTAAGGCTAATTGATGAACGGTCCAGATTTCATGAGTGGTCATCTCTACTCTCCCTCTCTCTCTCTCTCTCTCTCTCTCTCTCTCTCTCTCTCTCTCTCTCTCTCTCTCTGCATATAAAGACATCTTCTTCCAAGAGAAGACTTATTCTTCTACAATCCGAAAATTGCTCTATACAGAGTGCAAGTCTCCACCTTTCAAGATGTTCCTCAAGAACAGAGCCTCAGCAACCCGAAGGACCAGGTCCAAAACTGAAGATGTTTTAGGTCCTTAGGTTGTTGAGTCTTTGATATTTTGTGCTTCAACTTTAAACCTACTCTTCCATAAAAAGAAGTTATTTGAAAGTGTTCTAAATTCTCAAGGTTTCTTCCATAAGCTCTTGAGTGGTACACTAGGCTAGAGTTAGCTTAGTTGCACTAGTGTGTGGCTAGAGTTAGTCATTGAGGTAAATTCTCAAAGAGTGCCTTTGAGTGGTACACTAGGCTGGAGTGAGTCTAGGTGTATTAGTGTGCTTGGCTAAGGGTAGTCAAGTGTGAGGGTAGCATAAGCGTTATTATAAGGGTGAGGGGTTGTGAGAGTTAACTTATAGCTTGCAATAAAGTTGTAACCTGAGCTTGCAATAGAGTTGTAACCTGAGTTGCTGGGTTTAGTGGAGTTGAAATGTTATTGGGGTAGGTTGTGGTTTTTAATCGCTTGAGCTAGGAGTTTTCTATGTAAAAATCTTGTGTTGATTCTTGTACTGCACTGCATAAGGGAACTGCTAAACAACCACGTCCCTCATATACTGTTTGGTGGATGCATAGCCTGCATCAATTGGTATCAGAGCAGGTTCTTTCTAAATGATTAACACCTAGAAAGGATCTCCATTATGACTAGTTCACCAAACAGAGAATCTATCACAAGACCACCAAGATCCAGTAGAGAATATCGTGGATGGTGGAAGGGGAGAACGCATAACATTTCATGGATGAGGATCTAAGCTGTGGGACATTATTTGTGATGGCCCTTGTACTTCTATGAAGAGTTGTGAGGCTGGTTCTGTGACAGGTCTAAAGATTAAGAAGAAATCGAGTTGAGTGACATGGTCCGCGAAAAAGGAAGAAGGCTGGAGTGAGAGGTGGCAGTAACAAATTATTTTAATAATGTTTACTTGGATAGTGACTGCTCACGGCATATAAATGAAAGAGTGGATGATTTCCTCTCACTCAAGGCCTGCCAAGGAGGGAGTGTGTCTTTTAGAAATAGCAAGAAAGATCACATTCTTGGCCAAGGCAAAAAAAGTGGTAAGACATCCTCCTATGAACTGAAAATGTGGCACAGAGCAACTAGTCCCTCCATCACTCAACTCGCTGAATGCTAATTCTACAAGACAGGGGACCAGGTAGCAAACATATTCACCAAGGCACTAAGCAGGGAGCAATCTATAAGAGATAGGTTTGATCGAACTCAACTTGATGCCTTTCCTCAAACTTTTTCAGGCTTGGTTATGTTAAGAAAAAAGGTACAATGTTAAAAGGTGTTTTTTGGTGGCATCTAACTCATTCTTGTACTGTTATAGGCAGGGACAGGACAGTACAAGCATAAATGACATTGCACATCTCAGAGCTCTTGCTTCGTCTTCAAAATTGTCAAGGGACTTGGTGTCTATGACTCAGGTTAGTAGTCTATTCAGTGCTTAATATGTCTCGAACTATCTAGAATGCCATTTCATTAAGACTATTCCGCTCCCTATTCCAATTTAAGCCCTTAAATTACCTGTCCATCCTGAATCTCTTCGTACTTCAAAAGAAAACTGTTTTTTTTAATTAAAAAAACTAGCACAAGGCATAGTTGTAAATTTTATTAAAACAATTTTGTACAGAATTTTAAAGAAAGCAAAAAATGCAAAAGCAAAAAGGTTACAAGGCCAAAAGTGCCTAGAAATCAAAGGTAAAGCAGCCTAAGTAGTTATGTCTAGCATAATGAATGCATGACCATTTCAAGCCTTAACTTGATTCCATTTCAGTCACCTCAAGCTCTCACCAGGTGCTATGTAATCAAATGCCAAAAGAAGTATCCTTCCAACTTGAAATTGTGCAACATCAGGCCTTTTATGCTAGCCAAAGTTGTCTATAATCTGAGTCTCCTGAACTTGAATATGAAAATATTTGAATATGACAGTTTATATGTACTTATCCTCTATCACTAAGGAGATTCTTCCAACAGGCTGAACATGATGTTAATACCACACGTTGGATATAATTTTCTTAGCAACAGACTCAAGAACAGATAAACTTGATCTTGAAGTACCTCTACCTTGATATTCTTGTCAACAATGATCTGCAGCTTTCAGTGTTGCTACATTTGAACTTATGAATTGCATGTTTTAATCTGGCTCCCTTGTAATTACTGTCTTAAATCTGAAGCTTGGCAGATGCATTTTATCCATGTTTACAAGTCTCCTAGCTGCAGTTGGTAAATCAGTAAATAGCCCAAAGTTAAGAGTACCTGCAAAATCAAAAACATAGTTAATTAGAAAATCAGCAAGCTAGTTTCCCTCTCTCAGCACATGTCTACCTTGTATCAGTCCCTTCTTCCTCCATTCTCTAATCATTTGCACCTCCATACTAATACTCCATGGAAATTCCCTTTCCCCTTCTACTATCTTCATTAAACCAAGTGAATCAGTCTCCAAAATCAGTGGTAAATGCTGCTGTGTTACACAAAATATAATGCCATCATGCATTGCTTTTGCCTCTGCACATAGACAAGTTGTATCTGCAATCCTGCTAGCAGTAGCATAAATGAACTCTCCTTCATGATTTCTCACACAAAAAGCAGATGCACTAGGACCAGGAGTTCCCCTGGAGGCACCATCACTATTACATTTGAACCATTCTGCAGGAGGGCTAAACCATTGAACCAGTATGTACTGTATCTGAGGCCTATATTGTTCCAAATGTTGTACCAGCTGAGGCCACAAGTTTGACAAATTTGTCATCCATGGATATCTAGTTTTGGCCAGTTGGATGAGATTAAGATTAATCTCATATATGACCCTATGCCTACACATGTTACCACCATGCAAAACTGTGTTTCTTCTTTTCCAAAGTTGCCAAAGTATGATTGCAGAAGATGTTTGGTATAATGGTTTCAGCTTTGAAGAACACTTTGTGTCCCACCATTTCTTGATAGTTTGATTAACTAGAATAAAAGGGCCTTGCACACCTGCTGCTGCTGAGAACATCTTCCATATATCTGCAGCATATTGACCTGTCACAAACATATGGTTCATTGTTTCTTGGTGGGGCTGAGAACAACACCTACATATAGACACAATAGCTATCCCCATCTTTGCAAGTACATCATCAATAGGTAATTTCTGCTTCCACACTCTCCACAAGAAGAAAGCAATCTTGAAAGGCAAACCTTTTGTCTAAAATTGCTTGTAACACCAGTTTGAGTCATCTCTTTGTCTTACTACATCCCATGCACTACTAACAGTGTACTTACCACTACTAGTGATCATCCACTAGGCCTTATCCATATTTTCTGAGGGAGTGTCAATGTGCATCTCCTTTCTTATATGATCAACAATATGTTCTAGCACAACTTGCTGTAATGTCTGATAATTCCAAGTCCCATTCTCCATAACATCTGCAACCTCCTGAATACTGTCATCCATAGGGAAATTAGCTGGCATAAGTTGAGCAAGAGGGCCAAGTTTAGTCCAGTTGTTAAACCAAAAGTTAGCAGAACCATTTCTTGGTTCCCACCAGATCTCCCCTTCTATAGCATCTCTAGATTCTAGCATCTTCTTCCATAATTGTGAGCCTCCTTTCCATTGAACCCTGGTTGGAATATGTTTCTTACAGTACTTATTCTATATGAATGTTGACCACAGAGTACTAGAAGTTCTGAATTTCCACCATAGCTTAGTGAATAAAGCTTTTGATACATCAAAAAGAGACCTAAATCCCAATCCTCCCTCCTGTTTGGGAACACACACTTTCAGCCAAGTTGACCAGTGTCTGCTCTTGCCTTCTTCCTTATTACTCCAATAAAATCTTGCAAAGATTTTATGCAGTTCATTTAGTGTGTACTTAGTGGGTGTCATTGCAGAAAGAATGTACATTGGCATACTTTGTAAAACACTGTTGATAAGAACTGCCTTCGCTCCAAATGATAACAACCTTCCTTTCCAGTTCTGCAGCCTATCTTTCACCCTCTTAATGAGATCATTATAATAAACTTTCCTTTTTCTAGAGTGGAAGATAGGACAGCTAAGGTATTTGAAGGGAAACATGCCTCTTGTAAAACCAGTTACCTGCTTAACTTCTTGACATAACTGCAATGCTGACTTCTGATGCATGTAAAAGAAACTTTTCTCTCTATTTATCAATTGACCTAATAACTTTTCATAATCTCTCAAAACATTCATACTCAATTCCAATGATAATTTATCAGTTGATGCAAAGATGATGGTATCATCTGCATAAGCAAGATGATTGAGGTTTGCACTCCATTTAGGCATACCAAAGCACTTATACTGATCATGCTCAAATAAAGAGTTAAGTGCTCTAGACAACACTTCTACGGAAAGTATAAATAGAGCAGGTGACAATGGGTCACCTTTCTTCACACCCCTTGTGGAATGGAAAAAACAAAAAGATTGGCCATTCAACAAAACTGAATACCAGTTATTTGCCAACAGCCTCCATATTTGATCCACAAAAGTTTCTGCAAATCCCATTCTTCTCAGCACCCGAGTTAAATATAGCCAGGATACTCTATCATGATGTTTCAAAATTCTCAAGATAACAATATGTGAATCCTTTAATTTAGAATATGTATGGTCATGTCATTTTTTTGCAAATTAATTATTTCAAATAAAAAGCATGAAGAGAAGGGAATAATTTGTGAAGTTGATTGTTAGTTCTCTCTTAAGTTAACTACCCATAGCTAAGGTTAATCCACTAATTCCTCTAAAGTTCATCTAAATTAAGAAAATAACACAAAAAAAAAGAGTTAATCATACAATACAAATTAAATGCACAAAATAAATAGAGGAATATATATAATTTAAATAGGCTCGGCCCATTTTGAGATTGTTGTTTGCTGTTGGGCTTCGGCCCAGCAGTCTCTTTTGGATTTGGGCCACTGCTGGGCTTCGGCCCAGCAAATCTTTTATCACTGGGCTGCTGCTGCTGCTGTTGGGAATTGGGCTCGGCCCAGGATTTATTTCTTTAAACTGGGCTGCAGACAGAGATAAGAGTCTTGTTGGGCTTTTAGCCCAACGCCAAATGCGGAGAGGGACGAGTCTCTTGGACGCGTATGGGAGGTTCATGCGAGAGAAAAAAATGAAAGAAAAGCTTAGTATTTAATCAATAAAGTAACACATATAAAATATAAATTCAAAAAAAAACAACTCTGTAAATTATATATATATTGTATATATCTAAGTATATTTCATGTATATTCATGCACAAATTCATATCTAGATCCAAGCAGTATTCAGATTCCAACTTGTTTGACCTACTTGTGACATTATTTTAGGACATACAAAAGGCACTCCACAAAATGGGGACACAATATTCAGTAAACATCAACCAAATGTGCACAGTGGATTCATGTTTATCATGGCATATACCAGATGCCTGGAAGCAGAAAAACACACCAAGAGGAGGGGGAAGAGAGGCAATATGCCATAAATGGAACAAAGCAAAGCAAACAAATTTCGGACAGGGCTGATCAGGTGCCAGTAATCATACACAGGACCAATCTTTAAATCTCTTATAACTAACTAATTATGCACACTGAGTGATCCTTTTCTTATAATCACAAGAAAACAAACTGAGCAAATATGACTATAACTGATATTTTAAAACTAAGCATATCAATGTTCCCAGAGGATATACATCTAATAAAGGGCATATGGTACTTCAAAAGTCAACATTTTATATGTATAAGTGAGCAGGAAAGGTTCAATTTTAGCTGAGAATGCATATTTGGTACCTCCAGTTAACATCTTGCCCTGATTTAATTAACAAAGGACTTTAACATGTTTGCAAAAAAAAAACAATCACCCCAAAGACACTGTCTCTATGCAATCCAACAGACTGAACTTCCAAAAAATTGACAAGTTGCGCTAGATTAAACCGCCAAGAATTCTCGCATACCCTTAACAAGCTCAACATGCCTCATAAATTCATTATTCATACTTGTGGACATATAAAGCAACAAAAGCAGTCACTAGATCCTCTCTTATCCATATTTCATTCAAGTGAGTACATAAGCATATAAACCAATTCATACTTATTTCCAAACTTGAAAAAAAAAAATACAGAGATAGCCAATTAAGCACATATAACTGGAAACTTAGAGTCAAAAGGCAAACTAACACTTTTTTTTTAGACAGACTTAACGGGTTCACTTAGTCACCTAACATGAATTCTTATAGAAAAGAAGCATGGCTTTTAGTTAATTACTTGAACATACAAGAAGACAACAATAAGCATAACATCAAATCCATGTATAAGCTATATATTCTCACGAATCAGTAGATTTCCCTTTCTAAATTCGCAGTTTCCATAAGCCATGCTTTATACCGAAAAATAAGAACGTGGCAGTTTTTGACAAATAATTAAAACAGAAAATTAGCCAAGCGAAAAAAATTGCATACATCTTAGATGAATTAACCAACAATTCTTCTAAGTATGATTAGTCGTTTTACACTAACTTATAACAAAGCCGACCAAACACAATCCAGCCAACTAAACCAAATATATGATGAGAAATACTTGACAACTACATTTCTATTTTAACAAAATTAAAGACGAAGATAGGACGAATGCGATTACCTTCTTTGGGCGCAGCGAAGTGAAGCTTCGAGTCTCCGATCTACCTCGAATTCGCGAGGTATTGAGATCCTCTTTTAGTGTAGTATTCGTCTATAATGAGGTCGAATCCTCGTTTCTAAGGCTACGAACTTACTCAAACAGAATGAAAACAAAACAAAGAAGGAAGATCCACAAAGGATCGAACTTGACAGAAATTATTGCGGCTAAAAGAAACTTCCCCTTTTTTAGGGATTTTGGGTTCAAGATCCGTTTCTTGTGTGTAAAGGAATTTTTGTTTTTTTGTTTTCCCCCCTCCCCCGATGGTTCCTGTTGCTCTTTATAGCTTTTGTTTTTGTTGTTTTGTACTGAAAAAGGGAAGGAGGAGCGGGAGAGAGAGAAGTGGGGGACAAGGGTGAGTGGGGAGCGGAGAAGAAGGAGGGAAAGGGGGGAAGTGGGAGCGGCGGCGAGGGTTTTCGGGGTAAAGGGAAGAGAGGAGAGGGAAAAGGGGGTGCGGCTAGGTATGGAGGAAAATGAAGGGGACGGAGGAAAGGAAAAGAGAAAAGAGTGAAGGGGGAAACCCTTTTAGGGAAACCCTTAATTTTGAGCGAAAATGGGCCGGACCCAGTCCATTTGTGGACTGGGTCAAATTTTGGACTAAGTATTGAAAGAAATGGCTAGAGTTAAAAAACATAGCCTGGTCTAAAAACTGAGATAAAAAATATGGTTTAGTCCAAAAATATTAGGAGTTAATCGGACTTTGATTTGGGGTCCGGTAAGTCAAAATACGGACCGAGTGCAAGAAATAGTTTGGCTTCTAAATTTGAATAAGAGACACATGTTGATTAACGATGTACTAAGGGTGCCAGAATATCACCTAATACAGAAATATGTAATTATAAAAAGACCCGGATAAAAATTATATGATGTCGCAAATGACCGTGCAATAATAACAAATGCTATCATTAAAATGTGCGAAGTAAATGCGATGTGTATGCGGAAGTTGGTAGAACGTTGAGAAATGCAAGTTTCAATAATACTAAATAATAGCAGCAAATAAATAGCGGTAGTAATACTGCTAATAATGATAACAATAGCGATAATGGTAATAATGATAATGCTGATGATAATGGTGATAAAAAATAATAATAGATATAATAATAATAGTAGATAACAAATATTGATAATTAATAACAAAATAACAATAAGAATAATGATAATAATTAATAATAATAATACTAACAATAATAATAATAATAATAATAATAATAATAATAATGATAATAATAATAAATAATAATTGTTGATAAAATCAATGATAATAATTAATAATAAAATAACGATGATAATGATGATTAATAGTTAATAACAAAAATAACGTTGATAATAGTGATAATAGTGATTAGTAATTAACAATAATAATAATAATGATAATGGAAATAACAAGAATAATAATAATTAATGACAATTAGTAATAATGATAATTTAAGAATAATAATAATAGTTATTAATAATAATAATAATAATAATAATAATAATAGTAATGATAATAATAATAGTTGTAACAGAATAATAAAACGTCGTTATTGATAAGAGACTAATAACTATAGTAAACATAATATATATTATTATTTTATTTTATTTTTTTTGAAAATATTAGAAGCGCAAATATGTATTTCGGAGGAGAGGCGGGACAGAATTGGGTGTCAACAGGCGTTATATACTCGTATATTACGTATTACATATATGGGGTATGGGGAAGGTAACAGTGTTATATACACACTACCACCTAATCTGTTGGTCACATGTTGATGATAATGATGCCCACAGAAACCTATATGAAACGATGGATGCCTACAGAGGCGTGACAGGCGTTATATATACATATATATGTATGGCCCAGCGTTATATACACATACATTCATGCACACAGTATTTATGCTTATCATTGGCTTTCAGAGGCAGTTCAGACATACAGGTTGCATTCATTTCATCCTATGTACTTTTATGTCTCTTTCATGTTAATTTCATGCCTTACATACTTAATACTTTATTCGTACTCACGTCCCTTTTCTGTTGGCGCTGCGTTTCATGCCCGCAGGTTCAGCTAGATAGGTTGACGATCTGCCCTATAGATTGTTGTTCAGCTGATATTGGAGCACTCCTCTTGTTTCGGAGTTGCTGTTGTGTTTTTGATACGTTATACTTTTGTGTACATATGGGTAGGCGGGGCCCTGTCGACCTTATTATGTCATATACTCCAATAGAGACTAGTAGACAGTCATGGTATAGTTAGATGTTGTATTGCTCCCTCAGCCTATATTTTTGTTGTATAGTATTTCATGATGGCCTTGTCGGCTTGCACAGTTTTTGTCCAGCATAGTTGTATAGTATGTCTTTTAGGCTCATCCTTTTTTCAGCATATCTCTTTTATGACCTAGTAGATTCCAGTCTGACGGCCCTCGAGGTCCGCTCTTGTTTATGATAATGATATGGAAGTATGTTTAGCGGTGCTCAATAGGTAGGGCTCGGGTGACAACCCACTCGGCCTTGTGGTAGATTACGGTTTACTCTTTTTGACTTTGATTGGAAGGCGTATACGACCTATAAATGTTGATGGGGTATTAGGTGTGTAAAGGGGATCCCATTTTAGTGGTTGTGATGAACACTTAGGTGGGTACCGGTGTATCTGTTTGTGAAAGTGTTGAATGATTAGGATGTTGCGTCGAGGATTCATGTTAGGCCTATATGCATTTGTTGGGGTGATAAATCCACTTAGGTTGGTATGATTGTTGCTTAATCGGGCTATGATAGCCATGTTTGACTGGGTTGTGAGAGATTATCGACTCACTTTGCATTCATCACACCATAACTCATTTATTGTACGCAAGTGGCATTAATCTTGACCTTGATACTCATGTTATTCAAAGGAATGGTGAGATTGATGATGATGTCACTCATAGTATTACAGTGGGAAAGATGAAATAGAAGTTCACATCAATTGTGTTGTGTGACAAGAAGGTGCCGTCTTGACTTCAGGGAATGTTCTACAAAGTGGTAGTTAGATCGACTATGTTGTGTGGGATATAGTGCTGGCCAGTTAAAAAAACTCATGTCCAGAAGATGAAGGTAACAGAGATGCGAATGTTGAGATGGATGTGTGGGCATACCAGGAAAGATGTGATTCAGAATGAAGTGATTTGGGACAACGTGGGTGTGGGCCCCATGGTGGACAAGATGCGAGAAGGAAGGTTAAGATGGTTCGGCCATGTGTAGAGAAGAGGCGCTGATACACCAGTGAGGAAGTATGAGAGGTTGTCAGTGGTGGGCCTGAGGAGAGGGAGAGGTAGGCTAAAAAACTCTTGGGCAGAGGTGATTCGGCAGGATATGGTGCAGCTTCAGCTTACCGTGGATATGATCCTTGATAGGAGGGTGTGGAGGTCGAGTATTAATGTAGAGGGCTTATAGGGGGCCGCGAGGATTTCTTTTCCGTCCTAAGAGTATTGTTATCTTTGTTCTTTCGCATACTTTTTAGATCTCTATTATAACTTGATTGTTTCTTTCTTTAACTGCATTTATCTTATTATATTTTTCTATTATTGCCTATTATTATCGTCTTGGCACTTTCTCTCAAGCCGAGGGTCTATAAGAAACAACCTCCTTACCTCTCAAAGTAGGGGTAAAGTTTGCATATACTCTACCCTCCTAGACCCCACCTTGTGGGATTATACTGGTCTGTTGTTGTTGTACTTCCTGACTCTGTGGACACTTGTTACTGTGCATTTTGTACTTATCCATGCAAGCATACATTTATACATTCATTGTGATGAGACATATATGAGATATGAGATGATCCGTCGAGACCGGAAAAAAGGTAAGATTGATATATTTAAGCCCGAAGGAAAATGATTCCGATTATGATGATATCAGTTAAATAGAGATAATATGAGATGATTGATATGGTTATCACCAGTCCGAGGGTACATATCGAATAGTGTTGAGAGGTATATGGACCTCGCAAGTCCCCCATGGGTGGTGACTAGACAGAATGACCGGTAGCATGTGTGTACCAGGTATGAGATTTGAACAGTCCATTTTCATACATGCATTCATTCATTAACTCATTGCATTCTCACATGATTATTGGCTACCGTCTTTTGAGGTGGAACATGACCAAGGTTATAAAAGTATATAGATATTGGCTGTGTGGTTCCATTTGTATGTTCTGTTTCAATCTTTACATGTTGTATGCATTATTCCTTCGTTGTCGGCCTATGATACCTACGGAGTACTAGTGGTTTTGTACTCATCTCCACTTGCTGCAATATTTTCTGGTGCAGATATAGACCCGTGCTCTAGTTCCATCACCCATGACTGATTTTGAGTCCATTATTCCTAGATTATAGGGTGAGCGACAGTTGGACCTGCTGCCTAAGACTCTCATCTTTATATTATCCTGTCCTTTCATTTTGAGACAGTTATATATTTTGTACGGCCTAAGACTTGTATTCTATTTAGAAGCTCTTATACGATTTCAACCAGATTTTAGGGTTGTATTTGACTAAGTTATATTCTGCACTTATATTTATGTTAAGACTATTTGGATAATGTCAATGGTACAAATGATTCTCTTAGGTTTCTTTCTAAATGATTTACTACATTAGAATGGTACGCCTATCGGTGGGAGGATTTAGGTGCCTTCATGACCCTCGAATTTAGGTCGTGACAAATTGGTATCAGAGCCTTAGGTTCAGCGGTCTTATGAGTTCAAGCGATGTCTAGTAGAGTCTTGCTGATTGGTACATAGACGTTTGTACCCATCCTCTAGAGGCTATAGGACATTTAGGAAACTTCCATTCTTTCATTCCTCTTGTGCTGATTTGTTGAAGCTAACTAACTTTATGATTCTATTCTCATAGATGGTGAGGATATGCACCGATATGGCTAGAGACGAGGCATCAATACTTGCTACCATAGCTATGACACGTGGAAGAGGCCGAGGTAGAGGGAGGCCCCATAAAGCAGCACCGGCCAGAGGCCTGGCACCAGTGGCGGGTCAGACCCGTGCTAGGTCTCTATCTCCCAAATCGGAGATTGAGCATGAGGACAAGCCTATGGAGGAGGAGAGGCAAGGACCAACCCAGACACCTTTTGAGATCATTGCTACTGTCGACACCTAATTTTGTCCCTCCTTTTCTCCATTTAACTCATTCGAGCATCTACTTTGTCTACAAGGTCAAAAGTACTATTTTTACTCATTTTTACCAAGAGTTGATGATAACACGTATTATCTTCATCGGTTTTATCATTAATATTGTATATATATTATTATCTCTCATGAAGCCAAATTTCTTATCAATCTCATTATTATTATTATTATTATTATTATTATTATTATTATAGTATACCGACTTTATTTTCACTTTAGATTTATTTACCTCAATTAATTATTATTTTTCCTTCATGCACACACTCTCGTTTTGACACTTAGTTTAATTTCAGGACAGTAAAAAATGAAAGGGACACAAGCATTTATAGGCAAACGCCCAACCTTTTATTATCTCTCAAATATACAAAGAACTCGCTCGAATTTTGAGGCTTAAAAAAACTTAATAACGCTTTAGCCAAATTCTGTGACATAAAGGAAACCTCCAAGGACTGTTACAAGGGGAGGAGGCGTGCTTGGCATGTGCCAGCCGCTACAATATAGGGATATGGTTCTAATGCTAAAGGAGCATGCGAAAATGCCTTTAGTTCCTCACCTCAACCGCCGCATGTGACGTGCACAATTGCGTAACTGTCGCACCTGCCAAACACAGTGCTGCATATGGCATGGTTTATAGCTAAGTCAAGGTGCTTGGGTATTGGCAAGGACGGGTTGTCACGCCCCAAAACCCACACTAGACGTAACAGGCATCCGATGCTATGAACAATATCAGAAACACATTATAAAATCAATAAACGTCTAATCTTTTTCGATAATATTTCAACAATTATATCAATACCTTATGAATAGCTAACTAACTTATGATCACCATCTAATAATAAAATCAGCAGAAGTCTGTCATAAATGTATCATTATACAACATAGCAACACCCAAAGAGTCAAGTAGTGACTTCAACAACTACCCACAGAATTAACGTCTATCTATGGAGCCACTAAGATGATAAATAAAGCATAATCTAATTTCAGGACGCAACCCGAAAACTAAAAAAATAACAATGATAGGATGGTACCCCACAAACAAGCATGTGGACTCACCAAATAGTCCAGAAAGTAGCAAGCTCTCTTAATCCGAGTGCGTATCACAAACTTGCTCCTTAACGTTACCTAACACACCATAAAAAACAGCAATGGTATGCTTGAGTATTGGGTACTCAATGAGTGTCTCCGAGACAATAGTTAATATAACATAATAATATAATAAGGATCAGTAAAACAGTGTCAATAAAAGCAGTTTGAAATTCAGAGATTGGATAAATCATCAACTTAGTAACACCATTGATGGAAACCGTTAAATGAGAAATAAATCAATTTCAACTCATTATGTCATTTATCACATTTAAGTCTTTCAATCATGAACTCAAGATCATCAACAAGTCACCCACAGACAACCAAAGTATAACACATGCCAATACAGTCCCAAACCAATATAGTGAAGGGACGACCATTTAAGGTTCCCTAAACTGCATAGAAGCACCAAATCGGGGTTTGTCACCCTCGACGGCTATCCTTCCTCCCGAATAGCTAGGTAAAACCACATCGGGATTATGAACTCTCAATGGCTATCCTTCCTTCCGAATAGCTAGGAAAACCCCACTAGGATCCATAGTGACTACCCTTCCTCCCAAGTAGCTGGGCGAAATACAGACGATAGAATCATGGCATAGTAGCTGAATTACAAATCATGGCATAGAAGCCGAATCTCAAATCATATAAGATTGCCAAATTGCTCATCATCCCGTTAATAGGGGTATACCAATGTCATTAAATGATTTAGAAATCAAGTGCAAATCATTATTCAATTTTAATTCAATGAAATCCATTCATAGGGCAAACCACATGAAATATCCAAGCTTTTTGAAATCAAGTTTAAGCATCCCTTATGGGGTAATCCATGTTCAAATATTTAAAGCTTCATATTTCAATTCAAATGATCCGTCAATAAAGGAAAATCATGTATACATATATACAACATAATACACATAAAGGTTTAATGCGAGCTTGTCCCTCACGCACACAAACCATACCAAACAACACCTTAAACGTTTGAAAAAGTATGTTCGAAAAAGAGACATATTGTCCCGACCCAACCCCGTGGGCCGTAACTAGTGCCCGAGCTGGACACCCATACACACTCACTTACCAAATCGACATATCAATGACTTACCCAAATTCAGCATACGTTAATTTATATAGATAGTGAGAACAGATGTCGACTTAAGCGGTCACATATAACAAATATATCATACAGAAGCCGGCAAGGCTATCGGAAAACATATCGCCCAGATATATACATACATATACACACATACGGGCCGTTTCGGCCGTCACAGCAAATGGGACCGTTTAAGACGCAAATCACAGACATAACCGAACAATAACGACCCATGACCCACATATATGTCTACAGGCCTCTACGAACAACAACAGAAACATATGACGGGACAGGGCCCCGCCGTACCCCCAAATAGTCATATATGTACATAAATATGTGCAACAGAAAATCTGTACCAAAGGTATGGGCTCCGGATCAAAAGAGCACTCCAAAGTAGCAGAATAGGTATCCTAGGCTGGCGGATTACCACACTGAGCGTCAGTACCTGCGGGCATGAAACGCAGCCCCCGAAGAAAGGGGGTCAATACGAAATATGTACTGAGTATGTAAAGCATGAAATACAATAATCAGAATCATAGCGAAAATAAGAAGTATGGAAAAGGGAGTACAAGATCAATATACCAATGAGCTCGTTTTGAAACATAAACTAATGCATAGATAAAAATCATGCATAGGGCTCAGGAACGTGGTCGCCACTACGACGCTGGCGCCACAACACATCATACTCCAGAAGATTTCATATCTCCGTACAACTCCGAAACACATCATGACATCATAACACATCATACGCCATAACACATCATAACGCCATATATAAGCGGCACTCGGCCCTGTAGCGAGGGACTCGGGAAACCGTAACACATCATACTGCCGAATATAACATAGTGCGCACGAAGACAAACCGGCCCGGGACCCGGCGAACGATATAATAGTAGTATGCACGAGCAGAGTAGTGAGAAACCATATGCACACAAATCGAGACTCGATGGATAAGTATACTTACCGACCCCCGAAGGCTCAGAAACAAGTCTCGGGTCAATCCGACTTAGTATAAGGAAGTTATGAGCGTTTGAAGTACAGAACGTTCTACAAGCGTTTCAGAAGCCATTTTTGGAAAATCAAAGCCATAATCATGTCAAGTACCTTCGGATATCGTTATGGATCAAATCAAATAGAGCTTTTGGAACCTTATGTACGCATCAAAATATATCAAAGACTCGATGGAATAATCGAACGCGCTAGCATTTGAAAAATCAAAACTTTAGTCATATCAATTATTTTTCGAATGCCATTTGGAAACATATTAGCCGAACTTCAGACACCATAGATACGCATTAAAACCATGCGAAACAGCTTATGGAAATCAAGGACGTTAGCCATCCTAGTGGCTCTAAGAATAGGAATCTCTTTGAAGTCATACATATACATCATATACTCGTTTCATAAGGATCATGCCAAAGAAAGAAAGGTTAGGCTTTACATACCTCGCTCGCTTTCTAAGCTAATCCCAACTCAAGTCTCGAGCTCCCCAAGATCTACAATAACATCATTAAATACCGAACGTTAGCTACAAGTACTTAGAAATTCAATTCTAACTAGCACTTGTCTACAAAAATTTCGGCAGCATCTCCCCTGTAAATACAACAACCCCGAGAATTTAACTCGGCCAAATTTATCAACAACCATACCAACAATTATTTCAACAATACCAACAATTAATTTGAAACATATTCTAACATTAGTAACCCGCACAACATCCAAAACAATCCAACCAAACTCCATTCCACCCGAAACTATACAAATGCAACAAAAGCCACAACAACACATTTCCTTCTTTCAAATTCATAAACTACAACAACAATTCACACTTTAGCAACTTCATTCTCATAACTACATAAAACCATATTAGAATCACATTAATTCCTACAACAACCCACAACCAATTACAATGCCAACTCGAACCATTAAACTTTCATTTACATCATAGAGTCCACAACAACACAACTAACATACTAGGTAAAATTAATTCATCTCTTCTCCACCATACAACACCCACACGGTCACCATACTACACCCACACCCACATGGCCACACACAACACACATTATTTCCATGATTTCATTCATTTCTACATACTACAACATACATAAACCTTCCATAACATATAAAAGAAGATTAATTCTTACCTTTTCCCCTTAACTTCTCACTTAGCTAGGGTTGTGAATTTGCAACAAAGAGTAGTTTAATCACTCCAACAACTATCTCATGTTAAAGAAGACCTTCCAATTGGTTGAATAGCTAGAAGAAATAATTTTTTTTTATCAAGATTTTTGGTCTTCAATTTTTGGCTCTCTTGGCCGAATAGGGTGGTCTTTTGCTCTCAAGATTTTTCTTGAATGTTCTTGAATGGAAGATGATAAAATGATAATGGGTCCTCTCTTTTTATTACTAATTTTTAGCCTTCACATGGGCCTTGGCCCATTCCCCCTTGGCCATTTTTCAAGCCCAACTCTGTTTTTTTTTTCTTTATTCCAAGCCCATTTTTATTTCATGACAATTTTTTTGTAATTCATGAAAACTATTTTCCTAATTTCCAATTTTTCCCTTAGCCTTCCTCAATATTTCCGCATCAATATTTTCATGAACAACTTATGTATTAAACAAGAACAAAATATGGTCTTGTCTTTAACTTGTCTCAATTATCCCAAATTATCTGAACGTGCAAAATACAGGATATAACACATATGTCCGAAGAAAGTTTTCAAAAGAGACATACCTAAAATCTTGCTAAAATGGTACCAATAGAATTTCCAAGGTTCAACAATCACTCTACCATAGGTTTAGATGACAAAGATTAGAGCTTTAATCATTTCTTTATGTTTTCTTGGAATTTCATAAATTAGGGCTTTTCTAAGCCTTATATCTTGTTCTTGAATCATATGTGAATCATATATGAATCATTAGGGAATTCTAATCATGTAGTATGCCCTACACCAATCCAAATCTTATTAATAAACTTAGAAAATCAGAAGTTTTACCTCTTAGATGAACTCCACACGCCCCAATCTCCTTTTTCTTGAGTTTTCAAGAACCTAGGATTTGGAGAGATGAACTAGAGTCAAGAAGAGGTCAATTTAGTGTAGAATCAATGTAGATGGAGCAGGAATTCACCTTAGAGGTTTGGGGAGGCCTTAGGGTTGATATTTCGTGATTTGGGATGTTTAGAAACTAACCTCATGCTTAAATAGGAATTAAAACGCGAAAATCCAACTTTTGACCCGAAAACCCATTGTTCCCGCGTTGGGCCCGCGACGCATGCCCAATGCGTGACCCCCTATAGGTTCCTGGTTAGAGAGGGTGTTTTCCCGCGATAGGCACGCAATGAGGGGACAATGCACGCGCCCATGCGAGTAGCCCGTGTCGGTTTCTACATAGTGTTCGGTAAAATGGGCATAATTTCTTGCACAAAGCTCCATTGGGCCTTCATAATATATCGATGGATTAAAAAATCTACAACTTTCATGTTTGGAATTTTCTCAAATTCTCAACAGACATTAACGAAATCGAGCTGGAAGATAGACCTATCGTAAACTTAGTTGGTTTTATCGAATCTTAAGCACCTCTCAATTCGTCTTGATTTCAAAATGACGACTTCCACCCAAAATGTTGCACCTCGCCCCTCCCAGGAGCTAAGGACTTTTCATACTCATGGCGTATTTTCTTAGAAGGAGCTTATAGAAGGATAACGTCATGAGCGTACGCGGGATATATGTCATGAAGAATGAGTGTCGTTGGTGCCGTTAATAAACTAACGTGAGCCCGGAAGTGCCATGGAAATCTTATAAGGCTAAGAAAGACTTCTAACGAGTATTAAGAGAATAGATAAAGTTTTCGAGGTCAAGCGGATTGAAGAAAGTTAGTGGTTAAAGCTTTGGGAAAAACTTGGCAAAATTTCGAAGAAATTTCTGGTCCAACTTCAGTAGGATATATCTTCCAGCATATGAGGAGTTATGGAGCACGTAAATTATCCAAATTGAAGTTCATCGAGTTTAGTTTCCAACACATCAAACCATTCGTCGAGACGATATCGGAGTAGGTAGTTATGGGCATTTTAAAACGGGCTGCCAGAAGCCCGCGAACCTATGCAAAAATTCTAGAACCCACTTAAAAGCCCACTAAATTGGCCCACTCGGCCCAAACCCTACTTGGGGCTATATAAATAGCCCTCCAACTTCATTTTTCACCTATTTTCACACATCCTTAAACACTAGAACCATCTAGAAACATCTCTCCTACATTCCTTATCCTTAAACACAAGAAATTGTGAAGAAGCTTTGTGATCAAGGCTTGGGAAACTCGTAGCAACTTCATATCATCGCTATAGTGTTGTAATTGTTGATTGGATTACAGAAGAGGATGGCAGAATCTGGAGTTTTGAGTTACCAAGGAGCCATACAAGCTTAGAAAGGTAAGATCCTATATTTATTATCATGGGTTTTGTTGTTTCAAAATCGTATTCGTTAAATTTTAGCGTATTTGGTTAAATTGAGGAAAAGGGGAGTACAATCTATATGGGTATTGTTTATTGGATAAGTTGGGTGTTGAATTAATCTAAATGGATTGTTGATATTGTTGTTGGTGTTGGTTTTGTTGTCATTATTATCATGTAAACGGAATATAAGCAGGGAAAATGCTGCCCGAATTTTCGTGACTTCGGATAATTGGGAAAATTAGCACCAAAATATCTACATGCAAGTCAAGGAGGAATAACCCGGGATTTGCATGTCCTCATATAGGTGCGGAGGAAAGGAAAATCTTGGGGATAGGAAATCCCTTCAGGCAGCAAGTTAGAGAATAAGGTATGTAAGGTTTTCGCTATCGCTTTCCTTGGCACAAATCAATAGAACCACTAGCGTGCATTATCAATCCATTATAGTTTATTCCGGATTTCCTACATTTTACGAAGTCTACATATGTTTTACAAAAAATGCGTATTTTATGAGAAGTACATATATTTTATGAAAGATGCATATTTTTTTCCGAAAATCTCTATTTTTACGGAATTTTTGATATTTAACGAAATTAAGTAAACGTCCCCAACTAAGTCGTTCATTGACTCCTATTAAACAGTCCATATATTTTATGAAAGATCCTTATGATGTTAGCGTGGGTATTATCATTTGAGTCATTCCTTGTCCTCGATATGTGTCCCATAGTATACTTGGAGGTATAACGACCTTATGTCACTCCGAAAGGCCCAATGTCACTTCTTTGACCCCTCATGCGTTTATATATATATATATATATATATATATGCACTATTTTACTCTACTGAGCCGCACTATAGTTGTCGGTACGACACCTAGATGTGCAATCACTGATCAGTTAGGTATTCACACCGAGTCCCATTAGGGTCGGGTACGTTATGATATAATGATGTTTTTTTCGGACCCAGGAAACCCCGGACGTGGGGAGGATGATGATGATATACACACCGAGTCCTGAAAAGGCCGGGTACGTTTCATACCGAGTCCCGAAAGGGCCGGGTGTCACGACCCAACCCCGTGGGCCGTGACTGGTGTCCGAGCTGGACACTCATATACCCACTTGTTAGCTATAGTCAGCTCATAACTAGCATGATAAGGAACTTATAGAAAAAAAAACCAAGACGTCATCTCAAAACTGTCACATATATACATATATCACAACAACCTGTCTCCTGAGGAGTATAACTATCAACAGATAACATCGCACACACGCCGGCAAGGCTATCATGATATAGGGGAACGTCCCAGCCATACACAAGCCGACAACGCTGTCATAACACATAACTTCCCAAAACATATATATATACGCAAGCCGACAAGGATGCCACTACGAATGGGAACGTCCCAAGGCATAATTCATACAGACACAACTGAACAACATCAATATACAACCCACACATATTTCTACAGACCTCTAAGAGTAACAACAGTGTTATATGACGGGACAGGGCCCCGCCGTACCCCTGGATAAACACATATATGCAACAAAAGGTCTATACCAAAAATCTTGGCTCCGGAACAAGAGAGCGCTCCAAGATAGCTGAATAGGAATCCTAAGCTGGCGGGTCACCAAAGCGAGCGTCTGTACCTGCGGGCATGAAACGCAGCCCCCCCGAAGAAAGGGGGTCAGTACGGAATATGTACTGAGTATATAAAGCATGAAATATAATTAGGTAGATCATAACTGAAATAGAGATTCTAGGGGACAAGTATGATAATCAAGAAATCGTTGTACCTGTGCATTACGAAACAAAATCATGCATATCATTATCATATACCGTACCCGGCCCATTATGGGACTCGGTGGATAAAATCATGTCATCATGTCAGCATACTATCATATCAACATATATATATATATACCGTACCCGGCCCTCTAGTGAGGGACTCGGTGAATAAAGTCATCATATGCCCTCCTGGCCGCCATAACATATTATCATATCATCATATCGTCATATCGTCATATCATCATATATATACCATACCCGGCCCTTTAGTAAGGGACTCGGTGAATAATGCAGTGACACTGTGCACGATAACATACCCGGCCCGGGACTCGGTGAAAGATGTAACAACAGTAAGCACGAGCAGAGTAGTGAGTAACCATATGCACATAAATCATCTTTTGAGACTCAATAGATAAGCAGACTACTCAGCTCTCAAGTATCAGGATAATAGCCCTATTAAGTTCTCTCTAAATGTCATTAAGAACTATATTAAGGAGAGTCTCAGGGATCATAGACATGTATCAAATCAATACGAGACAGCTTATGAAAGTTAAGGACATTATTCATTATAGAATCCTTTACGAATAGGCACTTTTATACATCATTTACTAGCCAATCATATAAAAGACTCGAGGGCAATAGCTCGACTATCCTGAGAGTTCTAACATCAAGAAGTGAATAAGAATCATAAATCATGCTCGGAACTTGTGAATAGAATTACCCCAAAGCTCATATCATTCATCACTTACGTCTAGGACATGCCAAAAGAAGGAAGGGACAGCTTTACATACCTTTAGCGTTTATTCGCAACACAACACGTATACGCTGCCCAATAGCACTTCAACCTATATTAAGACGTCAAGAACTACGATTAAACTACGAGGAGATTCAAAACGTATTCTAACGTTAGTAACTTCATTCTAAATAATTTGACGACATCTCCTTTACATTCAAATCAACCACATACAGTCAAGCCAACACCAATGATCACACGTTCAAGTGCTAACCCGAGACCATTCAAACAAGACTCGAGGACACTTCGGACAACCCGCACAATATTCAAAACAGCCCGACCAACATACCATACAACCCGGAATCTTCCAAACACAACAAGAACAACAACAACACATTCTTTTCTTCCAATTTCACAAATCCTACCAACAACCACACGTTTAGCAACATCATTTATATAAATGCAAGAAACTATATTAACATCATATTAGCTTCTACAACAGCCCACAAACAATTACAACTCCAACTTGAACCATTAAACCTTCATTCTCACCATAAAATCCATAACAACAACAACCAAAACATCAAGTAAATCAATTCACAAATTTCTCCTAAAACAGCCCCTATACGGCCTCAACACAATCACCCATAGTTCCATGAATTTCATTCATTTCTACACACTACAACACGTTCAAATCATCCTCAATACATGTACAAGAAAGTTAAATCTTACCTTTAATACTTGGCTTCTCAACTTGGCTAGAATTTGTGCCTTGAATTTAACACTTGTTCTTGCTACTCCAATGACTACTCCACGTTGTCATACACCTTCTAAGGAGTTGAAATTCTTGAAAAAAATTATTTTTTGATCAACCCTAAAGAACTTCAATCTCGGCCAGCCATGGCCGAGAGTCTCTCTCTCTCTCTCTCTTAGTTTTCTTAAGTTTGAGAAGATGAAATGAATTGGATAGTTGATGAATGAATCATCAATTTACTATATATAGGAAGTCCATGGGCTGGACATGTGTCCCATCCAATGTTTAAGCCAATTACACTTGGCCATGTCACGGGTGGGGCCCACACGGCCACCATGGCCAATTAATGAAGTGATTAAATTTTTTAATCCCACTTAATAATCTAATCATGGTTAATTAATCCCTAATCTCCATTAATATTTCTATACCAAATAAAATTTATAAGCAACTTGTGCATTAAAACAAAATCGGAGGTTAAAAGTCTCTACCTCGGATCCCAAAATAGTCTCGTTCTTAACTTGTCGCGATTAGTTAAAATATCCCAATGTACAAAAATACGGGATATAACACCGGGTACCCTTTAAAACATTCGTCCTCGAATGTTAAATCGGTCTTAAGGGTCTTATAAGCACTTCGGGGGAGTCTCTTTCATAGTTGTCACATATAACTTTATTTACCATTCAATATAATCAACGAGGAGTTTAGATTACCTGTAGGCATAGGAAACAAATAAGGGTATTTTCTCTTCATTTCCTCCTCGGCTTCCCAAGTCATCTCTTCTCTGTTGTTGTTTCGCCACAATACTTTAACAGAAGCCACGTCTTTAGTACGCAACCTTCTCACCTGACGATCCAGTATAGCTATAGGCTGCTCCTCATAAGATAACTCCTCTGTCACCTGGATATCATCTATGGGAAATACTCTGGAAGGATCGCCTATACATTTGCGAAGCATTGACATGTGGAAGACGGGATGCACTTCCCCCAAATCAGCTGGTAGGTCTAATTCGTAGGCAATCTGGCCTACTCTACGGACAATCTGATAAGGCCTAATATATCTCGGGCTGAGCTTTCCCTTCCTGCCGAATCTCATAACACCCTTCATGGGTGATACCTTCAAGAACACCCAGTCATCAACCTGAAATTCCCAGTGTCGACGTCGATTATCTGCATATGACTTCTGCCGACTCTGGGTTGTCAGTAATCTCTCCTGAATAAGCTTCACTTTATCGACAGCCTGCTGAACCATATCTGGGCCCATCAACTTAGCCTCACCAACATCAAACTAGCCTATAGGTGATCTGCACTTTCTGCCATATAGAGCCTCATACGGTGCCATCTGGATGCTAGAATGGTAGCTGTTATTATAGGCGAACTCAATAAGTGGCAAGTGATCATCCCAGCTACCCCTGAAATCAATAACACAGTCCCGTAACATATCTTGTAGTGTCTGAATGTGTCACGACCCAGCCCCGTGGGCCGCGACTGGCACCCTACTTGGGTACCCAGACCAAATTGCATATTCATTGCCAAATCCAAACTTATTTCAGAATTTCATACAGGTCATATCAACATAGTTTATATCAAAATACGTCTTAAGCGGTCGCACAAATCAAAATGTCACATCAAATCCAAACGGAGCGGCGGAATAGACATCGCCGGTCAGAAGTGCAAATATAAGCATAAGGGCCATTTAGGGCCATCATAACAAACGGACCGCTTTAAGACCAGAAAACAAAATCAAACAAACATATATAGGACCCTCGCCCCATATATATGACTACAGGCCTCTACGAACTCAAAACAAAGACATATGGCGAGACAGGGCCCCGCCGTACCCAAATAGTCAAATGTACCGAATATACATAGCAAAAGGGAGTCTGTACCAAAAGGGGACTCCGAGTCAAGAAGGAGTACTCCGAAGTAGCAAAGAGTGAAGCCTACAGTGGAGGATCACCAATATCTGCACCTGCGGGCATGAAACGCAGCCCCCGAAGAAAGGGGGTCAGTACGAAATATGTACTGAGTATGTAAAGCACGGAGTACAGAAATATGGGCCAAAATCGAAAGCAAATCAGATGACAAAGTGGAGTACAAATCAGTATGTCAAAATCCGTATCAAAGTCATATACGTATACATAATGCAAACGAAATCATGCAAACGCTTAAGAACGTGGTCGCCACTCCGACGCTGGCGCCACACACAGCATAACACCAGAAAGTTTCAAATCTCCGTACATCCCCGATCACAAACACAAACATAGGTGAGCGTATCGCATCACGAGCCATATCACAGCATAACTCCAAACGGAACCCGGCCCTATGGCGAAGCCTCGGGAACCGCAACACAGCATACGGCCGAATTATCATAAGGCGCACGAATCATAACCGGCCCGGGAACCGGTGAACGAAGTCATAACGAGGCACGAGCGGAGTCGTGAGCAAACAAATGCAGTACATATTTCAAAATAGCCTTTCAAAACTTAGTAATCTCACAAGTCATTTCATAGTACAAAATAATCGAATACTTAGTCGATACAAAGTTTCATTTCACAAAACGTTTCCAAAATATTACGTATGGCTCAAAACGTAACTTAGCATATCATAATATTCAAAACATATCTCGTAGGAGGAAGTTCCAAAACCGAAAGTATCATATCAAACTTTATTCAAAAGGAGAGCCCGCTAGGACAAATAGGGCGTCTCGGGGTTAGCGGGCCCACCTCGAGTCAAATTGAGGTGGCGAACATAATTTACGGACGTTTAGGGGCCAAAAGGGTCATACATAATCATTTCCAAGTTACCCGACCACATTTCGATAGGTTTCGGACATTTGGTTGCATTCTAACCAAAATAGAGCCCTTAGGCTTCAATTGAATTGAATGAATAGTAACTTTTCTGTGGATCGGGTTTCGAGGAGCAGAAATGCTCCGGAGGTTCCAATATTCACCTAGCACACTAAGACATGCCAAACGAAGAAGTGGGAAGCTTTACATACCTTACAGACGTCTTATGCTCTCCCAAAAATCAAGTCCCGTTTCGTCCGAAATCTGCAAATGGTCAAAGTTACCAATTTGAGATTCTTAGGCGTAAAAGTGCCATTAACTTCATTTTTGTCTATCGAAATTTCGGCAGCATTTCCCCTATAAATCTAACATCCCCGAGACTTAGCTCGGCTCAAATTACATCAACAACAACAGCCCACACATCATCAAACAACACAAATCATAATCAAACCACTCTAGCTTCAAAGTTCTACCTTATTACCTAAGTTGGCAACTTTTCATTCAAACTTCCAAAATTCTTTCAAGACATCAAAACTTACAACGAACGTTCTAACTTGCGTCGTTTCATTCCGAATTCATTAACATCAATCATAAATCATATTTAAAGTCTTTAGCACCAAAGATATACAATGATATACGCAAATATACCAAAGGTATATACTTTCCGATAATGTTCCGAAATCCTTTTCCAACGCCCTTTCAATTCACTAATCATTCATTTACGTTATAAAGGTCACAACGACGCAACTAACAAACTAAATAGAATGCAATTCGCCTTCCTTTCACACTAATATGGCTCACGGCCAAACACACCCTTCTCACACACACACGCCATGCACAAACACAACACCATTCCATAATCTTCATGCAACATCAATCACTATAACATATAAACCCATTTCATAACATAAAAACATAGATTTCTCACCTTTCTCTTGAAATTCCGATTTGCCGCAAACGTCGCTCTTTCGCCAAACTACTTGTATCACGTCGGAGAGCGTCTTGAGTACTTTACAACTATGTGAAAATCAAGATTTTTAAGGCTAGAATCAAGCTTGCCAATTTTTTTTTCTCTCTTCTTTTCTATTCGGCCGAGAGCCTCTTTCTCTTGGTGTTCTTCAATTTTTTTTTTTGTTTTGATCTAATACTTGATAATTACAAGTCTTGCATTGATATATATCCAATAGGATCACATGCATGGCACATGGTCATTAAAATGGGTCATGGGCCTTGGCCTTTGGCCGGCCACCCCATCACTTTGGGCCTCATATTTTTGTGTTCTAATTCTTGGCCCAATTCACAAAAGTCCCGTTTTGTAATTCCCGAAACTAATTTCCGAAATTTCAAATTTACCCTCGGCCTTCCCCAACGTCTTAACATTAACGATTCCATAACCAACATAGTCATATTCACCAAAATCAAAAATATCTCCTTATAACACACAAGTCTTATTTATTTCTCGATTTCCAATTATACGAAAGCACGGGACATAACAGAATGGTACGCTCGGCCTGTCCGTCAGTCTGAGGGTGAAATGTTGTGCTGAGACTCACTTGTGTCCCCAATCCCTCCTGGAAGGATCTCCAGAAGTTAGCTGTAAATTGGGATCCTCTATCAGAGATAATAGTTGTGGGGACCTCGTGAAGTCTCACTATCTCCTTAAGGTACAACCTGGCATAATCCTCAGCTGAATATGTAGTCCTGACTGGAAGAAAGTGAGCTGATTTTGTCAACCTATCAACGATGACCCAAATAGAGTCATATTTTCGCGGAGTGCGAGGTAAACCTGTGACGAAGTCCATATTGATTACCTCCCATTTCCAGGTCGGAATCTCTATCTCCTGTAACAGTCCCCCAGGCTTCTGGTGCTCAATCTTAACCTGTTGACAATTCGGACACTGAGCAACAAACTCTGCTATATCCTTCTTCATGCCATCCCACCAATACAAGCATCTGAGGTCATGATACATCTTTGTTGACCCTGGATGAACAGAATAACAGGCATAGTGTGCCTCTCCCATAACCTGTTGTCGTAACCCTGCAACCTCAGGTACACATAATCTGCCTCTGTATCGTAGTACCCCATCGGGTGCAATATCGAATGGGGTCTCTTCCTTCTGAAGAGCTGTGTCTCTATAATGTAAGAGAGTAGGGTCCTCATACTGATGTCTATTTACCTCCTCTATAATAGAAGACTCAGCAATACCTCGCACAGAAACCCTGCCATTATCAGAGTCAGCCAAACGGACTCCCAAACTAGCTAACTGACGAACCTCACGGACTATCTCTTTCTGCTCTGGTTGTACATCCGCCAAACTACCCATAGATTTACGGCTGAGTGCATCTGCTACGACATTGGCCTTTCCTGGGTGATATAAAATGTCAACATCATAGTCCTTCAGCAACTCCAGCCATCTCCTCTGCCGCAAATTTAACTCTTTCTGCTTGAAGATGTATTGGAGACTCTTGTGATCTGTATAAATATCAACATGCACGCCATATAGATAATGTCTCCATATCTTCAACGCATGAATTACTGCTGCTAACTCAAAATCATGTGTAGGATAATTCCTTTCATGTTTCCTGAGCTGCCGGGAGGCATAGGCTATAACTCTGCCATGCTGCATCAATACACAACCTAGCCTAACACCGGAAGCATCACAATAAATGACATAGCCATCTGGTCCCTCAGGAAGAGTTAGGACTAGGGCTATAGTCAACTTGTCCTTCAATAATTGGAAGCTTCGCTCACAAGCATCGATCCACTGGAACTTAGTTGTCTTCTGAGTTAGCCTTGTTAAAGGCGCTGAAATTGAAGCAAACTTCTCTACAAATCTCCTGTAATACCCTGCTAGCCCCAGAAAACTATGTACCTCAATAGGTGTCGTAGGTCTAGGCCAAGTCTTTACGGCCTCAATCTTCTGTGTATCTACCCGTATGCCGTCAGCTCCAACAATATGCCCCAGGAATGCTACTGAAGTCAACCAGAATTCACATTTAGAGAACTTAGCATATAATTTCTGGTGCTGGAGGACCCTAAGTACCGTCCTCAAGTGACCTGCATGCTCCTCTTCTGATCGTGAATAGACCAGAATATCATCAATGAATACAATCACGAACAGGTCAAGGAATGGCTTGAACACTCGGTTCATCAAATCTATAAATACTGCTGGAGCATTGGTCAACCTAAAGGACATCACTCTAAACTCATAATGCCCGTATCGGGTCCTGAATGCAGTCTTCGGAATGTCTGTCTCCTTTACCCACACCTGGTGATAACCTGACCTCAAATCTATCTTCGAGAAACACTTATCACCTTGCAACTGGTCAAATAAATCATCGATCCTGGGAAAGGGATATCTATTCTTTATTGTTACTTTGCTCAGCTGCCTATAATCAATACACATCCGCAGCGACCCATATTTATTTCTTACAAATAATACCGGTGATCCCTAAGGTGATGTACTGGGCCTGATGAAGCCCTTTTCTAATAAATCTCTCAGTTGCTCCTTCAATTCTTTCAGTTCTGCAGGTGCCATTCTGTAAGGAGGAATAGATATGGGCTGAGTGTCTGGCAATACGTCTATAGTGAACTCTATCTCACGCTCAGGAGGAAGGCCTGGAAGTTCATCTGGAAATACATCTGGAAATTCATTAACTACCGGGACTGATTGAAGAGTCGGTACTTCTGCTTTCAAGTCATGCACATGAACCAGATGATAAATATAGCCCTTTCTAACCATCTTCCTTGCCTTGAGGTATGAAATAAACTTACCCCTCGGCGATGCTGTATTTCCCATCCACTCTATAATTGGCTCTCCCAGAAACTGAAATCGGACTATCTTGCCTCTACAATCAACGTTAGCATAACAAGAAGCTAACCAATCCATCCCCATAATAACATCAAACCCAGTCATATCTAGCTCTATCAAATCTGCCTTGCTGCAACGACTATATATGATCACCGAACAATCTCTATATACTTGTTTTGCTATAACAGAATCTCCTACTGGTGTAGCTACCTCAAATGGTTCTATCAATTCAGTTTTTATCCCAATTCTACTAGCAACAAAGGGAGAAATATAGGAATAAACTAGAGCCTGGGTCTATCAATGCATATACATCTCGGGAGAAAATCGATAGTATACCTGTAACCACATTTGGTGACGCCTCCTGATCCTGTCTGCTAGCCAAAGCATATATGCGGTTCGAAAGACTGCTAGAACTGGAAGCTCCACCACCACCCCTACCACGGCCTGCTGGCGTGTGAATACCCTGCCCCATAGGGCGCATAGCCACAGAAGAAGATGAACCAGCAACTGACCCAGTAGGATGAACTGCACCACCTGGACTACCCCCGAATGGGCACTCCCTCATAACATGGCCTTGACGGCCGCAAGTAAAGCAAGCACCTGTAGCAAAACGACATTCCCTAAGATGGGGCCTACCACAACGAGAACACCTAGGCAAAGGTGGCCTTGACTGGCGCGAACCCCTACTCATCTGTGAACCTGAGCTCCTGAAGCTCTGACCGGCCCCTGAATACCCTGTGCTATCAATCCTCCTATCTGTGAACTGTGGGGTGCACTCTGGGCTGGCTGAGAGGGATATCAACTATACTGTTGCTGAGGCTGCCTGCCCCGAAACTCACCCGGATAGCCGGCCGATCTAGCCCTCTTGGGCTGGCCCATGTCATAATCCCTATCGGGCTGAGGCCTCCTGTGTCGATCCTCCGCCCCCTGTGCATACGCCTGTACCGAGCAATGTTCATCCCTAGCTGAGAAGCCATTACCATACAACTATCAACCAAATAACGATCCAACCCCATCACATACCGATGCACTCTATCCGCCACATCAGCTACAATAGTGGGTGCATATCTAGCCAATGAGTCAAACTCTAGACTGTACTCTCGAACACTCATTCCCCTCTGCCTCAGCTGTAGGAATCTGTCAACTCTAGCTCGCCGCATCTCTGGAGGCAGAAATTGGCCAAGGAAGGCCTCCACGAACTCATCCCACACTGTTTGAGGATCATCCTCTCCCCTAGACAACTCCCATGACTCATACCAATTGACAGCCACATCCCGCAACCTATACGAAGCTAGCTCAACAGACTCCGTCTCAGAAGCCCTAATTATCCTCAACGTGCGCTGCATTTGCCGAATAAACTTCTGTGGATCATCCTCAGGTTTTGACCCGGAAAACTCTGGAGGCTTACAACTCAAGAAATCATGAGGCCTCAAACTATCATGTCTATCCGCATAATCCACCCCAAATCAATGTCTGTAAGCCTACCTCGCTGCTAATCTGGTCAATAACTGGACTGCATCCCTTATAGCCTTATCCTCCGCCCCTGGCTGGGGAGCTGGAGGCTCGGGTGCTGGAACCTCAGGAGCTAGCAGTGGAGCCGTCCCCTGATCTGCAGCTGCTGCTGCTCTAGGATCCTCTAGTAGTGGCGGCGTAGCGGAGCTCGCTGACTGGAGCATAATCTCAGGCACAGACTTGGCATGGGCCCTAGTAATTCTCCGAGTCTGACTGGTCTCTCCAGCTACTGACTTGCCCTTCTGGGCAGCTGTCGCTTTCTTTGGAGGCATCGCTGTAAACATAATAATCCGTTAGGGAGGAATTATCCTGATAATACAGCTCTATCGCACGATCTAGAGTAAGAAGGAAAGATAACACCCTAAATGTCCTGTAGCTTCCTGTTTATAGATGTGGTGCACAACACACCGATAAATAAGACTCTACCAGACACGGTCTGTAGACACTTCGAGGATGAACCGCTCTGATACCACTTTTTTCACGACCCAACCCCGTGGGCCGTGACTGGTATCCGAGCTGGACACTCATATACCCACCTGTTAGCAATAGTCAGCTCATAACTAGCATGATAAGGAACTTATAGAAAAAAAACCAAGACGTCGTCTCAAAACTGTCACATATATACATATATCACAACAACCTGTCTCCTGAGTAGTATAACTATCAACAGATAACATCGCACATAAGCCGGCAAGGCTATCATGATATAGGGGAACGTCCCAGCCACACACAAGCCGACAAGGCTGTCATGACACATAACTTCCCAAAACATATATATATATATATATATATATATATATATATATATATATATATATATATATATATATATATATATATATATATATATATATACGCAAGCCGACAAGGCTGCCACTACGAATGGGAACGTCCCAAGGCATAAGTCATACAGACACAACTGAACAACATCAATATACAACCCACACATATGTATACAGACCTCTAAGAGTAACAACAGTGTCATATGACGGGACAGGGCCCCGCCGTACCCCTGGATAAACACATATATGCAACAAAAGGTTTATACCAAAAATCTGGGCTCCGGAACAAGGGAGCACTCCAAGATAGTTGAATAGGAATCCTAAGCTGGCGGGTCACCAAAGCGAGCGTCTGTACCTGCGGGCATGAATCGCAGCCTCCTGAAGAAAGAGGGTCAGTACGGAATATGTACTGAGTATATAAAGCATGAAATACAATTAGGTAGATCATAACTGAAATAGAGATTCCAGGGGACAAGTATGATAATCAAGAAATCGCTGTACCTGTGCATTACGAAACAAAATCATGCATATCATTATCATATACCGTACCCGGCCCATTATGGGACTCGGTGGATAAAATCATGTCATCATGTCAGCATACTATCATATCATCATATATATATACCGTACCAGGCCCTCTAGTGAGGGACTCGGTGAATAAAGTCATCATATGCCCTCCTAGCCGCCATAACATATCATCATATCATCATATCGTCATAACGTCATATCATCATATCATAGATATATATATATATATACAGTACCCGGCCCTTTAGTAAGGGACTCGGTGAATAATGCAGTGACACTGTACATGATAACATACCCGGCCCGGGACTCGGTGAAAGATGTAACAACAGTAAGCACGAGCAAAGTAGTGAGTAACCATATGCACATAAATCATCTTTTGAGACTCAATAGATAAGTAGACTACTCAGCTCTCGAGTATCAGGATAATAGCCCTATTAAGTTCTCTCTAAATGTCATTAAGAACTATATTAAGGAGAGTCTCAGGGATCATAGACATGTATCAAATCAATACGAGACAGCTTATGAAAGTTAAGGACATTATTCATTATAGAATCCTTTATGAATAGGCACTTTTATACATCATTTACTAGCCAATCATATAAAAGACTCGAGGTCAATAGCTCGACTATCCTGAGAGTTCTAACATCTAGAAGTGAATAAGAATCACAAATCATGCTCGGAACTAGCAGTTCTACCTCGGAGTGTCTACAGACCATGTCTAGTAGAGTCTTGTTTATCGGTGTGTTGTGCACCACATCTATAAACAGGAAGCTACAGGACATTTAGGATGTTACCTTTCTTTCATATCTAAGATCGTGCGATAGAGCCCAGCCATAGAAAATGAAATTCCTTATACTAACCTTTGATTTCAGCTGAAGAACGGCATCAACAGAAGGAAGCAACTGATGATATTGGAAGTTACAAAGTACACAAGTAAGTAACGGTGTGAAAGAGGCATGTCGGATAAGGTAAGAATATTGAGGTATGATCGACATGTAAAGTTGAAGAATGAAAAGGGAGGTAGATCGGAAGGTGTAACAGGACAAATCGTTAAAGGATCAGGTACGTCTCGAGGTGCGATATGTGAGGTAAGTTCCGACACCTTTATACTTTTACTAGAAATTGGGAGCCTTGTGTGGCTATCATACGATACGATATATGCGTATATATGTTGGCCCTGTGAGGCATTGTTGGTATTTCCTGCGTGCAGGTTTTGGGATAGTAAGAAGTACAGAGGAAACTCTGCCCAAATTTTCCCAGGAATAGGAAAAAGAAGAGAATGAGATATAAGTTCATAATATGTCTTGGAAGTTGATACCGATAGGGTAAATTTATTATGTTGGACTAGCTTTAAGAGGTACCCTCCATGTCATCTGTAATAGGCACCATTCTTATTTGGAAAATGTTATTTCGAAAAATCATATATGAGTAGCAAAGTTTGGAATTCATTTGAACGGACCAGAATACTTTCCAACCACATTTTACCTTAGAAAAAGGCTCACGTTGAAGGGCAAAAATGTCCAGCAATCAAGTTTCACTTTATTGGAAGAGTACAAAGCCCACAGCAAGTAGTTTGTGAACTAAATAGTTCGTTCATGACCCAAAAAAAATCTGAGGGTAAACTGTGTGAATTAAGCAATAAAAGTCTCGTGGTGCTTGTCGAATTCTAGTTCTTCTTGTGTGGTTTCGGAGGACGCTTCACGGTGACGTAACCTTGGAGTGGGAGTGTTCTTGTGTTCTTTGAGTTTATTAGTTTTAATCAACTAATTGGAGATGGAATTCGTGGAAGGAAAACTCAAACTTGTGAGCTGCCATGGATCATGTGTTCCATGTGTTATTGATGAAATGCAAGGATGGATTACGAACAAGATGTAATGTGAATACCATAAGGATTGTTATAGAAATGAGTAGAGCCTAGCAAGGAAGTAACTAAAGGATATGATGTGATTAGTGTGAAACGGAAAAGAAAATGTAGAACGAATAAGAAAGACTTACAAAAGTTCTATAGGGAAAATTCAGAATAGAAGTCAAGTGGTAACGAAAGTGCAGGCGAACACATGAGGAGAAGGAGTTAATTGAAAGAAGAAAATAAGAAGAAAGCGAGTGGGATTACAGTGTAGCGATGTTTTATGACATGTATAGCTAAGAAAACGAGTAATATAAGCGACAGAATTGTGAAAGACCAAACTAAAGAAAGATGAGCAACGAGGCAGAATAAGTGCCAGAAATGACTGGGATGGTAAGAACAAATAGGGATGAACAGAATATATTTTGAGAATGAGGAAGGGATTATCCAGAAGTAGTGTTTTCCGAAGGATACAGGAGTATCACGAAATTCCTCGTGCATAAAATAAAAGATTGACATAGACTGGAGAAATGAAAGGAACACTAAAGGAAGCACTCAAGACAGGCGTAATTAATTGAGTATGAGTATATAATAAAAGGGAAATATATAGCTACAAACTTAAGATGTAGTAAGACGGAAAGGTGATAAGACAAGGCCACTATTAAGACAACTTTGATATGATTTTGAGTAATTTAGAAGTTAGCGTTGGGTATACAACAAAGATGAAAGAGCGTGAGGCATAAAGGAGTACTACGTGTATGTGACTCCACCTCGGAAATGGTGAAATCCTTAAATGACAAGGATTGTAGATTTGCGAAACAACTGATGTATTGTGAGGTTATTAGAGGAAACAGGTGATATCCGTTGGGAAAAAGATAGTGTTATAAGAAAGCTTGGGACACTTACCATTAGAATATAAGTGCTACCGAATAGAGAATTTGAAATGACTATCAGCACTAGCTAATTCCTAATTGGAATGAATGGAATGTGGCTTCGGATAAATTGCTACATTAATTACATTACTCGGGTACCAACCATCAGATAAGATTTTGTACTATATACCGAGAGTTCTCATCGCCTCGTGATTGTGTTGGAGTTTCATACATGGGTAATCTAAATTATAGATGATATAAAGGACGACATGGATATGGTACAGTATACCAAGTGAGTTAAAAAAAAGGATCAGGTGAATTTGAAATTGGAAATAGAGCAGAATGGAAATAGATAATGATATAAGTACACCCCAAAAGGGGGGAAGCGGATAAGGTAAATACAAGTGTAAGGTGAAAACAATTGGTACTGCAAAATATTTGATATGAATGCTTAAACTTTAAGTGAGATCCCTCTCTAGGACAAATCTGAAAGCCAGCAATGAATGGATAGCAGTCAGGATGGTATTTGAGATGGTGCGGAGAAGCGTCGGTAAAAATCTTAAATGATATGGCATTACAAAGTGGGTGCCTATAAAAAGAAAAAGTGCGACAAGAGAATGGTAATGCGTAACTTAAGCGATACTACGAAGGATAACAATACTATACTAGATTAAAGGATGTTGGAAATGGAGTTGTTCGTTAATGATATGGTGACTTATAAGTAGCAAAGGAGAAAGGATCCTATAGTAGAATATGAGAAAATTGAATGGTAAGTAAAGGAAGGGAAAGGAGTACGACAAGATAGATAGCAAGTGAGTTTTAGTACAATTAAGATATGTAAAGCAGAATGAACCAGGAGGAGGAAAGGCTATGACTAAGATTGGATAAACTTTGTACGAGTTACACAAGAATAGTTATGCGATCTACACATATTTGTATGTTAAAATAAGACCAAGTGAGTAGTTAATAAGAAGAGTAAGGATCCAGTAATAACAATGCGGTTGCAATATTTTGGGTACACCAAAGAAAGGTGTAAGATGGTTTGAGGCAAAACTACAGAAGTATAATTAGTACTGAGGGCAAAAGCCATAGTTAAGGACTAGTTATATCAATTGAATGATATAAGAGAAAAATATAGGGTCTGCATAAAGACTAGCGAGGCGACGCTAAGATATTTCTCGGGCTGATTGGAACCCCTACACATACTCTTGTAAAGATTACAATATGATGCATGATAGGAGAACTAAGAGCAAATTTAAGTAAAGGGGCAATAGAAGAGTTTGAAGTAAAGATAAAGAAACGACACGATATAATGTGCCTAAAGTATTGCCAGTTAGGGTAAAGGAAATTATGAAATGATTTAATCGAGACAATCAGAACAAGCAGGTTACTGGTTGCTGGATGACAGTAAAGCTACAATATGAGGGGACCCTAGCGCTATTTGATAGCCAACCCTAAAGATAGAGATCAAGAAGTAAAAGCAAGTATTAGTTAAAGACCTTTAAAAGAAAGTCAGAAAGTGACACATGATGCTGAGGATTTCAGAATACGGACAGTCACAACGGAGTAAAGCAAGGATATCGGAGTAAAATAATATTATACCCTGGGAAAAGGTCGTTTTATCCGCAGAGTCTGTGAAAGGTCTATAAGCATCGGAGGTATAAAATACTCCCAAAAATTGTAAAGTCTAATAAATCGATGAGGGACGTCTACACGTTATAAAAATCTTATTTAAAGATTAAGAGATAAGATGAAGGGAACGATATCTTAAGGAAGTAACTATAGAAGAAGAAAGAGTCGAGTTATGACTAAGTGCACCAGAGAGAGAGTAAGATTTTAGCAGAAGAGCTCGCAGCACAACTATTAACCAACTGCGAAACAAAGAGGAGAGTAAAGACAATGATGTGGAATTATTACCTCAGGAAGCAACAGAAAGAGGAGATATTACAGGAATGACTATGTAGAGGCCTGGAATGCGTTTTAATGAATTATTGCGAATTGACCAATGGAAGAGGTATGTGAAGGGCATAATTAAATAAGAGAACACTTGAGAAAGTATTGGGAATTCAGGATCAGTTTAACATTCGAGGACGAATGTTCTAAAGGGGGGAAGGATGTTATACCCCGTATATTTATACGTCGAATCATTCGCAAAGCAAACTGACTCAAGTTAAAAGCGGAATTATTTTCGGACGCGAAATAGGAACCTTTTAATTTTCAATTTTAATTAGAACATAAATTGTTTATAATTTTATTTAGTGTAGAAATATTATTAGAGATTAGGGGATAATTAATTGTGATTAGATTACTAAGTAAGAATTAGTGATTAATTAATTTAATTTTTAATTGTGGGCCCCACCCGTTTTAATTAAAAAAAAACAAATCAGCAAAATATTTGGTGAGTCATTCGAGGGGGTATACGTGTCAAATTAAGGGACACCATATATATAGATACAAAGTTGGATAACAACTTCACAATTTCATTTCATTTCCAAAGATTTAAAACTTAGAAAAAAAAAAGAATACTCTATCTCCATGGCTGCTCTCGGCCTGCCATGGCTGATTGGAAAAGAATTATTTTGTTGCTTATATAATCAAGTTTCATGTGAATTGCAAGTTCAAGGAGGTGATAGCAACATTGGATATTAAGTTGGAGAAGAAGAAATTGTAAAATTGGAGCAATTGAGCGTACAAATTCCTCCGAGAAAAATTTGGTAAGATTTTCTTATTTTGTGGTGTAATTGTGTTAATAGTGGTGTAATGGAATTATTAAAATTGGATTGGATGAAATTGGAAGTAAGAAATTGCATGAAATCGTTGTTATAGGAAATTGTGGGTTGAAATGGATTTAGAGAAGTTGTTGGGTTGTTAGAATTGTTATGGGTTGAATTGTGAGAATTTTATATGTATATCTCTGTTGTTGGTATTTCTGTGTTAACAGAAGAATAATTGGAAATTCGGGTTAGGCGAATATATAGGGGAAATGCTGCCCGATTTCCGTTAAGTCCTTAACTAATGAAAAACCCTAATCGAGAAATGTATAAGTTAAGGAATAAGTTCTATAAGCGATGGGATACAGATTTATGAACTAGAAAGTATAGTTACTAACGATAACGTTACTCTTATATTAAATAGGCTAAAGAGCGACAAGGCGAACGGGTTTGCGATTAATCGTTGACAGGTATGTAAAGCTAACCTTTCTTTCTTTTTGGCATGATCTTTATGAAACGAACAGACGATGTGTATATGGTTCCAAAGAAATTCCTATTCTTAGAGCCACTAGGATGGCTAATATTCTTGATTCCCAGAACTTACTTTATTATGTTTTGATACGTACATATGGTTCCAGAGTTCTATTTTGATATAATTCACAGTGACATTCGAAAGGTATTTGATATGACTATTGTCTTGATTTGCAAATGATGGTTCGTTTTGATTATTCCATTGAGTCTCAGATATGATTTAAATTGCACATAGAAGCTCACTACTCTGCTCGTGCGTGCCTCAATATGTCTTTCACTGAGTCCCGAGCCAGGACACGTTTTCGTGCACAGTTCCACTACATTGTTCACCGAGTCCCTCACTAGAGGGCCGGGACACGTTATATATATATATATATATATATATATGTGTGTGTGTGTGTGTGTGTGATGTGATGATATGATGGTGTGATGATGTGATGGTGTGATGATGTGATTATGGCGCCAAGGATGGTATGTGGCGACCTTATTCACCGAGTCCCTCACTAGAGGGCCGGGACACGTTATATATATGATATATGATATTGAGATGCATGATTTTCATTTCATAAGGCAAGTGTATTGATGTTTTAAAAGTCATACTTGTTTCTGGTAATCTCTATTTCAGTTATGATCCTCTTTACTGTATCTCATGCTTTATATACTCAGTACATATTCCGTACTGACCCCCTTTCTTAGGGGGGCTGAATTTCATGCCCGCAGGTACAAATAGTCGGTTTGGTGACCCTTCAGCATAAGACTTCTACTCAGCTGTCTTGGAGAGCTCCGTTGTTTCGGAGTTTAGACTTTTGGGTACAGATCTTATGATATATATATATATATATATATATATATGTAAGTTTATACAGGGGTACGACGGGGCCCTGTCCCATCACATTTCACTGTTGATACTCTTAGAGGTCTATAGACATATGTGTGGGTTGTGTATAAGTTCTGTTCAGTTGTGTCTAAACGTTGTGCTATGGATATGTTCGTCTGTAATGGCAGCCTTGTCGGCTTGCATATGACATGATATTGATGTGTAGTGGCAGCCCTGTTGGCTTGCGTATCATTTTATGATTTGATCAGTTGTGACTCCTCAGGGGACAGTTTATCTGAATATATATATATATATATATATATATATATATATATATATATATATATATATAATGACGTTATGAACCGTTGGAGTTCTTTCGTAAGTTTCCATATTGTTCGTAGTTTCAGTGTGACTATATCTAACAGGTACGTATACGGGTGTCCAGGTCGGACACTAGTCATGGCCCACGGGGTTGGGTCGTGACAAAAGTGGTGACCTGTCACACCCTAGAAATGGAAGGGCATGACGGGCACCCGACTCTCATCAGAGTCGAGCGAACCCTTAGACATTCGCTCTATTAAAACCTGTCATTTCAAAAACTTTTAAAAACATGGAGCTTTTTCAAATAGAAATCATTATCTCTATAACGATTACGAAAACTTTCAATCAATAAGTACTTTAGATCAATATAAATCATCTAAAACACGTACTCTTTTAAAATCCATAAATGACTCAACTGATATCACTTTGTCGACATCTCGACAAACATACCACAGGACACTGTCTGTAGAAGTCTCTAAGAAGTGAACTAGACACTATGAGTCAGGACAGGGCCCTGACATACCCATAATCATACATATCTATACATGACTCAGCACAGCTCCAGAATGAGGTGGAACTTGCCAATCCCAGCTGACGTCCAAGCATCCTAGCTATACACTTAACCTGCCAAACAATCTGGGGCTGCGGGCATGAACACAGCGTCCCCAGGCAAAAGGACGTCAGTACGGACAATGTACTGAGTATGTAAGGTGGTAACAAATCATAATCATAACTTGATTTAGGAGAGAAGAAATCACAATCTAACTCAATACCTACAGCCTTCGCTGGAAGAAACATAAATGTATACATGAAATCTCAAAACAATCTTTAAGTAAATAATGCAATCTAACACACATTCTTTAAGTAAAAAAAAAATGCAATCTAACACACATGCCGCTTCCGACATGTTAACCAAATGGTCCCTTCGGACAGCCGCTTCCGGCTAGTATCACAATAGTCCTTTCGGACGGCCGCTTCCGGCATAATAATGATGGCCCCTTCGGGCAGCCGCTTCCGGCTAACAAAACAATAGTCCCTTCGGACAGCCGCTTCCGGCATAATAATGATGGCCCCTTCGGGCAGCCGCTTCCGGCTAACAAAACAATAGTCCCTTCGGACAGCCGCTTCCGGCATAATAATGATGGCCCCTTCGGGCAGCCGCTTTCGGCTTAATAATAATGGCCCCTTCGGGCAGCCGCTTCCGGCTCAATAATAATGATGCTATGGAATGTAAACATAAGTCGTAAATGAAATGAAAAAGTAAAACCTCGCACCCCCTTCGGAGTGGTTTTGAAAATCTAAATAGTAAAATCTCGCACCCCCTTCAGAGTGATTTTGAAAATCTAAATAGTAAAATCTCGCACCCCCTTCGGGGTGGTTTTGAAAATCTAGCTTTATGTTTCCTTTAGTATAAAACTAATTTCCTCGAAATCATTAGTAAAACCATATGCACAACTCAACTGGCACCTTATGGGTGTTCCCTTCGGAACAGAATAGGAGTACAATATCAATAAACCATCACAAGAAACATTTAGACCTTACTCGTCTAGGAATGGCATCATATGGAGATCATATAGGATGAATAGCACAAGAATCATGAATCACATTCGGAACCTATGAATAGAGTTACCCCAAAGTTCATATCATTCATCACTTACATCTAAGACAGGCCAAAAGAAAGAAGGGTTAGCCTTACATACCTGTTAGCGACTATTCGTGAATCATTTTCGCCTCGTCGCTCTTTTAGCCTATTTATATAAAAGTAACGTTATCGTCAGTACTATATTTTTTTAGTTTACAAATTATATCCCGTTTCTTATAGAACCTATATTTCAACTTATATATATATATATTCTCATTTAGGGTTTTCTATTATCTAAAGACTTAACGAAAATCGGGCAGCACTTCCCCTATATATTCGCCTAACCCGAATTTCTAATTGTCCTCCTGTCAACACAGAAATACCAACAACAGAGATATACATATAAAATTCTCACAATTCCGCCCATAACAATTCTAACAACCCAACAACCGTTCTAAGTCCATTTCAACCCACAATTCCCTATAACATCGATTTCATGCATTTTCTTAATTCCAATTTCGTCCAATACAATTTTAATAACCCCATTACAACACTATTAACACAATTACAACATAAAACAAGGAAATCTTACCAAATTTTTCTCGGAGGAATTTGTACGCTCAATTGCTCCAATTTTACAATTTCTTCTTCTCCAACTTAAAATTCAATGTTGCTATCACCTCCTTGGATTTGTATTGCACTTGAAATTGATACAATTATTCAAAGATCAATAATTGTTTTCACCACCATGGCTGGCCGTGAGCAGCCATGGTTAATTTCCTTCTTTTTTGTTCTTGATTTTTTTTGTGAAAATGTTGTAAAATGAAAGTCATTCACTACATGTTATGTATATATTTGCTTGTTCCTAGGGGGACACGTGTCCCCCTCCTTGGTGAGTCACAAATCCACTTTTGAATTTTTGTTTTATTATTATTTTTTTTATTAAAAATCGGGTGGGGCCCACTTGCATAATAAATTTTAATTAATTTAATTAATAACTAATTTCCCACTTAATAATCTAATCTCAATTAATTAATTCCTAATATCCAATAATAATATTTTTACACCAAATAGAATTTATAACAATTAATGTTTTAATTAAAAATGAAAATAAAAGCTTTCTATTTCGTGTCCGAAAATGATTTCGTCTTTAACTTGAGTCGGTTTGCTTGCGAATAATTCGACGTATAAATATACGGGGTATGCCACTACGAATGGGAACGTCCCAAGGCATAAGTCATACAGACACAACTGAACAACATCAATATACAACCCACACATATGTCTACAGACCTCTAAGAGTAACAACAGTGTTATATGACGGGACAGGGCCCCGCCGTACCCCTGGATAAACACATATATGCAACAAAAGGTCTATACCAAAAATCTGGGCTCCGGAACAAGGGAGCACTCCAAGATAGCTGAATAGGAATCCTAAGCTGGCGGGTCACCAAAGCGAGCGTCTGTACCTGCGGGCATGAAACGCAACCCCCCGAAGAAAGGGGGTCAGTACGGAATATGTACTGAGTATATAAAGCATGAAATACAATTAGGTAGATCATAACTGAAATAGAGATTCCAGGGGACAAGTATGATAATCAAGAAATCATTGTACCTGTGCATTACGAAACAAAATCATGCATATCATTATCATATACCGTACCCGGCCCATTATGGGACTCGGTGGATAAAATCATGTCATCATGTAAGCATACTATCATATCATCATATATATATATACCGTACCCGGCCCTCTAGTGAGGGACTCGGTGAATAAAGTCATCATATGCCCTCCTGGCCGCCATAACATATCATCATCTCATCATATCGTCATATCATCATATATATACCGTACCCGGCCCTTTAGTAAGGGACTCGGTGAATAATGCAGTGACACTGTGCACGATAACATACCCGGCCCGGGACTCGGTGAAAGATGTAACAACAGTAAGCACGAGCAGAGTAGTGAGTAACCATATGCACATAAATCATCTTTTGAGACTCAATAGATAAGTAGACTACTCAGCTCTCAAGTATCAGGATAATAGCCCTGTTAAGTTCTCTCTAAATGTCATTAAGAACTATATTAAGGAGAGTCTCAGGGATCATAGACATGTATCAAATCAATACGAGACAGCTTATGAAAGTTAAGGACATTATTCATTATAGAATCCTTTACGAATAGGCACTTTTATACATCATTTACTAGCCAATCATATAAAAGACTCGAGGGCAATAGCTCGACTATCCTGAGAGTTCTAACATCAAGAAGTGAATAAGAATCATAAATCATGCTCGGAACTTATGAATAGAATTACCCCAAAGCTCATATCATTCATCACTTACGTCTAGGACATGCCAAAAGAAGGAAGGGACAGCTTTACATACCTTTAGCGTTTATTCGCAACACAACACATATACGCTGCCCAATAGCACTTCAACCTATATTAAGACGTCAAGAACTACGATTAAACTACGAGGAGATTAAAAACGTATTCTAACGTTAGTAACTTCTTTCTAAATAATTTGACGACATCTCCTTTACATTCAAATCAACCACATACAGTCAAGCCAACACCAATGATCACACGTTCAAGTGCTAACCCGAGACCATTCAAACATGACTCGAGGACACTTCAGACAACCCGCACAATATTCAAAACAGCCCGACCAACATACCATACAACCCGCAATCTTCCAAACTCAACAAGAACAACAACAACACATTATTTTCTTCCAATTTCACAAATCCTACCAACTACCACACGTTTAGCAACATCATTTATATAAATGCAAGAAACTATATTAACATCATATTAGCTTCTACAACAGCCCATAAACAATTACAACTCCAACTTGAACCACTAAACCTTCATTCTCACCATAAAATCCATAACAACAACAACCAAAACATCAAGTAAATCAATTCACAAATTTCTCCTAAAACAGCCCCTATACGGCCTCAACACAATCACCCATAGTTCCATGAATTTCATTCATTTCTACACACTACAACACGTTCAAATCATCCTCAATACATGTACAAGAAAGTTAAATCTTACCTTTAATACTTGGCTTCTCAACTTGGCTAGAATTTGTGCCTTGAATTTAACACTTGTTCTTGCTACTCCAATGACTACTCCACGTTGTCATACACCTTCTAAGGAGTTGAAATTCTTGAAAAAAATTATTTTTTGATCAACCCTAAAGAACTTCAATCTCGGCCAGCCATGGCCGAGAGTCTCTCTCTCTCTCTCTCTCTCTTAGTTTTCTTAAGTTTGAGAAGATGAAATGAATTGGATAGTTGATGAATGAATCATCAATTTACTATATATAGGAAGTCCATGGGCTGGACATGTGTCCCACCCAATGTTTAAGCCAATTACACTTGGCCATGTCACGGGTGGGGCCCACACGGCCACCATGGCCAATTAATGAAGTGATTAAATTTTTTAATCCCACTTAATAATCTAATCATGGTTAATTAATCCCTAATCTCCATTAATATTTCTATACCAAATAAAATTTATACCTAACTTGTGCATTAAAACAAAATCGGAGGTTAAAAGTCTCTACCTCGGATCCCAAAATAGTCTCGTTCTTAACTTGTCGCGATTAGTTAAAATATCCCAATGTACAAAAATACGGGATATAACATCGGGTACGCTTCACACCGAGTCCCACTAGGGTCGGGTACGTTATATTTATAGATATATTATGTATATTTACTTGCATATGAAAAATGATTTTCTCATGCATGGCATAGTACTGTATGGTTTCAGATGTCACAGGTTACCAGTTATCACTATTCTCCCATGTTTACATTTATATTTTACTGATGTCGTTACTTCCCTGCCTTACATACTCAGTACTTTTATCCGTATTGACCGTCCCACTTCCTGGGGCGTTGCATTTTGTGCTGCAGGTCCTGACAGGCAGAGCAGAAGAACCCACTCAGTAGGATCACCAGTTTCAGCAGGACGTCAGCGAGTACCATTATACCTGGCTTACTAGTTGGGCATTTGTTGAGTTTGCAGGTTATGTAATGACATATGTAAGTACTCCTAGAGGCTCATAGACAGTGTAGTGGGTGTTAGAGTCATGCATTTTTTCATTATTCTTATGATACACATGTCATAGCCTGGGCGGCTATATGATATTTTATGATGTTCATGTTGCGGCCTTGTCGGCTAGCTTCTGTATACAGTTGTTCACAAAGAGGTTATGTTATCCTTGTGTTGGGCCTTTCGGTGTAGCGATTCTTTTATATGTACATGCTAATGATTACGATTAGGATTGTTGTATTAAGGTTATATTATATCACGTTAGGTGGTACTCAGCTGTTAGGGTCGAGTGTCCATTATGCTTCTCATCAGAGTCAACAAGGGCAGCTCGGTGCACTAAGCTCCCGCTATGCGCAGGGTCCGGGGAAGGGCCGGACCACAAGGGTCTATTGTACGCAGTCTTACCTTGCATTTATGCAAGAGGCTGTTTGCCCCCCGTCAGAGTTTGACACAAAATTATCCCGATAGAACTCTACATGTCTACGATGTCACATTAATACTCATTTAACACATTCACACCTAATCGGGATTTACAGAGTGTTACTGTTACACCTCAGAAATTACTCCGTACTTGTATGATGAGTGGAATGATGAAAAGTTGAGTGAATGAAGTTTTATTAAGTCGGGAATGGCTAATTAAGAATTTTTGGAAATAAGAAAGTCGCGGAAAACATTTCAGCCAGTGGTCGTATATGGAACTATACGGCCCGTAAAGTGATTTACGGACCGTATAGTGCGATCGTCCTCCAGCTTGTCAAAAATCCTAACTTTCTGTAAATGTTGAATATGGTTAAATACGACCCAGTTTACAGCCCGTAAACTGGTTTACGGAACGTAAATTGGTTTACGGACCGTAAACCAGGTCGTAAACTACCATGTCCATCAGCCAAAACTTTCTGTCTTTGAAATGGTTAAATACAACCACAGTGGACGGACCGTAAATCAAAATACGGTCCGTATATGATGGTTTACGACCACTGTTCATCCCGACAAGTTTTCATTAAAGATCAGATTTTGAATTATTAAAAGGGAACTTAAGCCTCATTTCACTTCATTTTCATCCATACACCACAAGAAACTTCTAGACCTCTCCACTTACTTCATCTATAGAAATCCCAGAGAATCAAAAGAACATCAAGACCAAAAACACCAAATTAACAAAAATAAGTGTAAGAACACATCAAAGGATCTTCTAAGCCAAGAAATTCCCAAGAAGATGGAACTAGGGTTTTGGCTAATTGAAGTGTTTCAACTTAAGGATTGTTCAACCATCATCCAAGGTAAGTTTCATGATTTTTCCATGTTGTTTGAAGTATTGGAAAGCCTAGACACTTGAAATATAGAAGAACATAGAAATGGGTCATTATTGAGTGAATAGTGACATAAATGAATGATAGTGGAATTGAACTATGAATATTGAAGTGTTGTGAATACAAATATGTCATAAATGAAGTGTATATCATGAAACAAGCATTAAATGCATGAAAACGCGAGGATGAGCTAGAAGTAGAAATAAAGGATAATTGGAGGAAAATGGTGGATTTTGCCAAATGTATGTAAACGACGATTGTTGATTATGATATTGCGAATAATACTATGAATATTGGGAGTTGATATAGAACATGAGTAAGGTGGTATGAGCGAAGGAAGCGTTGTCCGACTTCTCCTAGAATTAGCGGCGCGTTCTCATAGTCAGTTACTAATGTTGATACGAATTCTCTTATGAAGGTAACGAAGTGATATCGACGGAGAACAAGTGAGCGATATCTTAGCTAAACAACCAAGGTATGTGAGGCTAGTCCTTCTTTCTAATGGCATGAATCTTTTAGCTTGAATTCCTACTCCTTTCATGTATTCTTACATTCTAAGAAGTTAAAAGTTTATACCTATGAATGTCTATATGAGATAAGTTATACGATACGATGACACTAGAATGATGATGATGTTATTCCTTGCCTACACTCACCTTATGCACTAGTCCTTTCAAGGTGAGGCAGAATATCCATGATGGTTCCATAATGTAATCGGGGGATCACGACCTTACGTCACCCCGATAAAGTAAAGTTGATCATGAATCTTATATACGCATTATGATAAGATGAGTATTTTATGATAAGTATATTACTATGAGCATTTTCATAAGCATGTCATGATTGCATTCACACCGGGCCTAGTTGGCCGGGCAGATACCGCTTCGGCGGGCGGCGATACGGATACACCACGACCTACGGGCGTGGGTAGACACCACTAGTGGGCGGCATGAGATGGTACCCCGGACGCGGGCTAATATTATTGATTATCACACCGTTCCAACATGGACGGGCAGCTTGCTTATGATGCATACATGTATGATGATGAGTATGAGTAAGATAGCATGCATTACTTCATTTATGATTATCAGTCAGATACAGATGTCTCATGTTGATGTTATCCTCATATTATTGATGTTTTATTCCATTATGTATGCCTCTCATACTCAGTACAATATTCGTACTGATGTTCTTTCTTCGGACGCTGTGTTCATGCCCACAGGTAGACAGGGAGGAGAGATTGGCCCAGGTCCTCAGTAGCTGTCAGCTGATAGATAGCACTCCATTGTTCGGAGGTGCTTATGGCTATTCTTTTGATGTACATTCATATATGCATATTTTGGGCATGACGGAGTCTTGTTCCGTCCATGAATTCATTATGTTAGTAGAGGCTCGTAGATACGCAGTGTGGGTTAGATGGTCTCACAAGATGTTTTCTTATGTATGTATATTATTTTGATGGCCAAGAGGAAAATGTATATAAAGTATTTATATTTGATTAAATATGATTTTCCTACAATTGGTATGTAGAATTGATAAAAGAGTATTAAATGAGTAAGATAAGTAATAGAGTGAGCGGTGCTCGGTAACTAGCTCCGGGTACCCATCGCGACCCCTAGCTGGGTCGTGACAGAAGTGGTATCAGAGCAGTTCGTCCTAGGAAGTGTCTACGAGCCGTGTCTAGTAGAGTCTTGTTTATGGTGTGTTGTGCGCCACGCTAATAAACAAGAGGCTACAGGGCATTTAGGAAAATGACCATCTTTCTTCTCATGAGATCGTGCGATAGAGCCATGTCTAGGATTATATCATTCCTAAAGGTGCGTTATGGTTTCAGAAAAATGCCCTCGAAAGGAAAAGCTACAGCTGCCTAGAAAGGCAAAGCTATGACGAAGAAGTGGGCAGAAAGGGAGACTCCGGCGGAGGTAGAGGAAAGTGAATCGCAGAGTGAGGCCGCGCCCAATGTAGAAGAGCAGGGAGGAGCCTCAGCTCCGATTCCTCCACCGGGTGCTTTGGGTCAACAAATGTCCGAGGCTATACATTTATTGACACAGTTGGTTGCCGCTCAGGCACAACGACAGAATGTGGGCCCAAGTGATCGTTCGGCTAGTACAAGAGCCCGTGATTTCCTTACTCTAAATCCTCCAGAATTTTTCGGGTCAAGGCCGGGTGAGGACCCTCAAGGTTTTATTGATGAAATGCTGCGGACGCTAAAACTTATGCATGCTTCTGAGACTGAATCTGTAGAGTTGGCCTCATATAGACTTCGCGACGTGGCGGTACTATGGTATAAGAATTGGGTGATAACAAGAGGAGAAAATGCACCACCTCCCGTGTGGCAAGAGTTTGCAGATGCCTTTATTTATCACTATTTGCAACCTGAAGTCCGCCGAGCTAGAGCGGACAGGTTCTTGAATTTGAAACAGGGAAGCATGAGTGCCCGAGAGTATAGTATGCAATTCAATTCATTGGCCCGGTATGCTCCGACTATGGTGGCTGACATGGGAGACCGAGTCTATAGATTTGTGAGTGGTTTAGGACCACACTTGTTCAGAGATTGCCTGACAGCCTCTTTGCAAGACGGGATGGATATTTCCCGGATACAGGCCCAGGCTCAGAACCTCGAGGAACGACAACGACAACAGAGAAGTGATCGTGATGGTGACAGAAGACAAGGTAAGAGGGCTAGATCTATGGGGGAGAACAGTGAGTACCGAGGGAGACCGAGACAGACATATTCTAGGCACTCAGGTCAGTCAGTGACTAGTGCACCCCCTAGATTCTCAGATAGGAGGGTTGACCGTTCTTTTCAGTCAGGCCAGGGGCAGAGTTCGAGGGCCTCAGATTCGCAGTCCAGGGGAGACTTTAGCCAGGGGAGACCTCCAGTACCGCGGTGTAGCCAGTGCGGCAAATTACATTCCGGACAGTGTCGTCAGGGTTCGGATGCTTGTTATGCTTACGGGCTGGTTGGTCATATGATGAGAGATTGCCCTTCAGCGAGAGATAGAGCGGGGACTCAGCCCACAGGTTCAGCAGCGAGTTCTTCTTCAGCACGCCCGACAGCACAGACTCCTCAGACTACAGCAGGCAGAGGCAGAGGTAGAGGGGGAGCATCCACTTCAGGTGCTGTTCAGCCCCGTGTGTATGCTTTAGCTGGGCGACAGGATCTTGAGTCTTCCCCAGATGTTGTCACAGGTACCTTGACTATATTTTTCCGTGACGTATATGCTCTGATTGATCCGGGTTCTACCTTCTCATATATTACTCCGTATATCGCTGATTGTGTTGAGGTGAGACCTGAGCCAATTAAACCTTTCGAGGTATTCACTCCGGTTGGTGATCCCGTAATAGCGAGACAAGTATATAAGGACTGTGTAGTCATTATGTGTGATCGCCAAACAAGGGCTGATTTGATTGAACTTGAGATGATAGATTTTGACGTAATTATGGGTATGGACTGGTTGGCATCATGCTATTCTAATGTTTGTTGCCGGACAAAGGTAGTTTGATTCCAATTTCCGGGAGAACCCATACTCGATTGGAAGGGTAATACAGCTTCCTCAAAGGGTAGGTTTATTTCCTACCTTAAGGCGAGAAAGATGATAGCCAAGGGTTATATTTGTCATCTAGTTCGGGTTCATGACACGGAAGCGGAAGTGCCAACTTTCCAGTCTGTCCCGGTAGTGAATGAATTCCCAGATGTGTTTCCCGACGAGTTGCCAGGCCTTCCTCCAGAAAGGTAGATTGATTTCGCCATCGATATGTTACCAGACACCAAGCCCATCTCTATCCCTCCGTATCGAATGGCTCCAGCAGAACTGAAAGAGCTAAAAGCACAGCTAAAAGATTTACTTGAGAAGGGGTTTATAAGGCCTAGTTCCTCGCCATGAGGAGCACCAGTCTTGTTCGTAAGGAAGAAAGAGGGATCGCTACGAATGTGCATCGACTACAGGCAATTGAACAAAGTGACGGTGAAGAACAGATATCCCCTTCCTAGAATTGACGACTTGTTCGATCAGTTGCAAGGTGCTAAATGGTTCTCTAAGATAGATCTGAGATCGGGTTATCATCAGGTGAGAATTAGGGAAGCAGATATTCCCAAGACTGCCTTCAGGACAAGATATGGTCACTACGAGTTTCGAGTAATGTCGTTCGGGTTGACGAATGCCCCGACGGTGTTCATGAATTTAATGAATAATGTGTTCAGGCCGTTTTTGGATCTTTTTGTGATAGTGTTTATCGACGATATCCTGGTATATTCTCGCACAAAATCAAAACATGCAGATCATCTAAGAATTGTTCTTGGCGTTCTTCGAGATCGGGAATTGTATGCAAAGTTTTCGAAGTGCGAGTTTTGGCTGAACTCAGTGGCATTTCTAGGCCATGTTATTTCAGATGATGGTATCTGAGTTGACACTCAGAAAATAGAAGCTGTGAAGACTTAGCCAAGACCTACGACGCCTACAGAAGTTCGTAGTTTCCTTGGGTTAGCAGGATACTATAGAAGATTTGTAGAGGGCTTCTCATCTATTTCAGCCCCATTGACAAAGTTAACCCAGAAGTCGGCTAAATTCCAATGGAGTGATGCCTGTGAGCGTAGCTTCCAAGAGTTGAAAAACAGGTTGACCTCAGCACCAGTGCTAACACTGCCAGAAGGATCAGATGGCTATGTAGTATATTGTGACGCCTCCGGTGTGGGATTAGGATGTGTATTGATGCAGAATGGGAAAGTTATTGCATATGCTTCGAGACAGTTGCGAAAACATGAACAGAATTATCCCACTCATGATCTTGAGCTAGCTGCGGTCATTCATGCATTGAAAATGTGGAGACACTATTTATATGGTGTGCACGTGGACATCTATACAGATCACAAAAGCCTTCAATATATTTTCAAACAGAAGGAGTTGAACCTGCGGCAAAGGAGATGGTTAGAATTACTGAAGGATTATGATGTGAACATTCTATATCATCCAGGGAAGGCGAATGTAGTAGCAGATGCACTTAGCCGCCGATCGATGGGTAGTTTATGTGGAGTTCCTTCGGAAAAGCGAGAAATGGTTCGTGAAGTCCATCGGTTAGCAAGTCTCGGCGTACGGCCCATCGATTCAGGAGATGCAAGTATTAGCATCAATGACCCCACAGTTTCATCATTGAATCTAGAAGTGAAGGAACGGCAATATGAAGATCCTCAGTTAAGCCACTATCGAGATCTATCTCAGGAAAAGGAAAAGTCTCCATTCGAAGTTTCCATAGAAGGGGTTCTTAGATATCGAGGCCGGCTATGTGTACCGAATGTGGCAAACTTGCGCCAACAGATTTTAGAGGAAGCACATTATTCCCGGTATTCTATTCATCCAGGTGCAACCAAGATGTACCACGATCTCAAATTGGTATATTGGTGGGATGGCATGAAGCGAGACATAGCAGAATTTGTAGCACAGTGTCCGAATTGCCAGCAAGTGAAGGCCGAGCATCAAAAGCCAGGAGGGTTATTGCAAGCAATGGAAATTCCTACGTGGAAATGGGAAGAAATTAACATGGATTTTGTGGTAGGATTACCCCGTACGCGAGGGAAGTATGATTCTATATGGGTGATCGTGGATAGACTCACGAAAGCAGCTCATTTTCTCCCCCGTTAGAACCATATATTCAGCGAAAGATTATGCTAAATTGTATCTCAAGGAGATTGTACGACTTCACGGTATTCCTTTGGCCATTATCACAGACAGAGGGGCACAGTTCACAGCCAAGTTCTGGAAGTACTTTCAAGAAGGTCTGGGTACTCAAGTTAAGCTTAGCACGGCGTTCCATCCGCAGACCGACGGACAAGCCGAGCGTACTATTCAGACCTTGGAAGATATGCTACGAGCATGTGTGTTGGACTTTAGTGGTAGTTGGGATGAGCATTTGCCTCTTATTGAATTTACCTATAATAACAGCTATCATTCCAGTATTCAAATGGCTCCATATGAAGCCTTATATGGAAGAAAATGCAGATCTCCAATTGGATGGTTTGAAACCGGAGAAGTACAATTGATAGGCCCCGACTTGGTCCAACAAGCAGTCGAAAAGGTTAAAGTGATTCGAGACCGACTGTTAACAGCTCAAAGTCGCCAAAAGTCTTATGCAGACAACCGCCGACGGGATTTAGAATTTCAGGAAAATGACTGGGTATTTCTGAAGGTATCGCCAATGAAAGGGGTGATGAGGTTTGGCAAAAGAGGGAAATTGAGTCCAAGATACATCGGACCTTATAAAATTGTCCGTAAGGTGGGACAGGTAGCATATGAATTGGATTTACCTTCGGGGTTGGAATCGGTTCACCCGGTATTCCATGTTTCGATGCTCCGCAAGTGTATTGGAGACCCAACAAGAATAGTTCCGATTGATGATGTGCAAGTAACGGAGAAGCTAACATACGAGGAAATGCCCATTGCCATTTTGGATAGACAAATACGAAGGCTTCGGAATAAAGAGGTTGCTTCAGTCAAAGTTCTATGGCGGAACAATAATCGGGAAGAAATGACTTGGGAAGTGGAGGAGAAGATGAAATCCATGTACCCCCATTTGTTCCAATCCCCAGAAGAGATTCAAGATGAGACGTCGATGGTGTAAGGTATGTATGTTTTAGTTTTATGTTTTTGGTCGTGTGTGACCATAAATGTGTTGATATTGTGATATAGCCCTGTGAGGCGAAGATATTGTGGGTTGTTGTAATGGAAAGGTAGTATCCAAATTACAAAGGAAACTCTGGCAAAAAGTTTCTAGAATTCCTAAGTGTCGAACATTCGAGGACGAATGTTCCAAAAGGGGGGAAGAATGTTACACCTCGGAAATTTCTCCGTACTTGTATGATGAGTGGAATGATGAAAAGTTGAGTGAATGATGTTTTATTAAGTCGGGAATGGCTAATTAAGAATTTTTGGAAATAAGAAAGTCGTAGAAAAAATTTCAGCCAGTGGTCATATATGGCACTATACGGCCCGTAAAGTGATTTACGGACCGTATAGTGCGATCGTCCTCCAGCTTGTCAAAAATCCTAACTTTCTGTAAATGTTGAATATGGTTAAATACGACCCAGTTTACGGCCCGTAAACTAGTTTACGGACCGTAAACCAGGTCGTAAACTACCATGTCCATCAGCCAAAACTTTCTGTCTTTGAAATGGTTAAATACGACCACAGTGGACGGACCGTAAATCAAAATACGGTCCGTATATGGTGGTTTACGACCACTGTTCATCCCGACAAGTTTTCATTAAAGATCAGATTTTGAATTATTAAAAGGGAACTTAAGCCTCATTTCACTTCATTTTCATCCATACACCACAAGAAACTTTTAGACCTCTCCACATACTTCATCTATAGAAATCCCAAAGAATCAAAAGAACATCAAGACCAACAACACCAAATTCACAAAAATAAGTGTAAGAACACATCAAAGGATCTTCTAAGCCAAGAAATTCCCAAGAAGATGGAACTAGGGTTTTGGCTAATTGAAGTGTTTCAACTTAAGGATTGTTCAACCATCATCCAAGGTAAGTTTCATGATTTTTCCATGTTGTTTGAAGTATTGGAAAGCCTAGACACTTGAAATGTAGAAGAACATAGAAATGGGTCATTATTGAGTGAATAGTGACATAAATGAATGATAGTGGAATTGAACTATGAATATTGAAGTGTTGTGAATACAAATACGTCATAAATGATGTTTATATCATGAAACAAGCATTAAATGCATGAAAACGCGAGGATGAGCTAGAAGTAGAAATAAAAGAAAATTGGAGGAAAATGGTGGATTTTGCCAAATGTATGTAAACGACGATTGTTGATTATGATATTGCGAATAATACTATGAATATTGGGAGTTGATATAGAACATGAGAAAGGTGGTATGAGTGAAGGAAGTGTTGTCCAACTTCTCCTAGAATTAGCGACGCGTTCTCATAGTCAGTTACTAATGTTGATACGAATTCTCTTATGAAGGTAACGAAGTGATATCGACGGAGAACAAGTGAGCGATATCTTAGCTAAACGACCAAGGTATGTGAGGCTAGTCCTTCTTTCTAATGGCATGAATCTTTTAGCTTGAATTCCTACTCCTTTCATGAATTCTTACATTCTAAGAAGTTAAAAGCTTATACCTATGAATGTCTATATGAGATAAGTTATACGATACGATGACACTAGAATGATGATGATGTTATTCCTTGCCTACACTCACCTTATGCACTAGTCCTTTCAAGGTGAGGCAGAATATTCATGATGGTTCCATAATGTAATCGGGGGATCACGACCTTACGTCACCCCGATAAAGTAAAGTTGATCATGAATCTTATATACGCATTATGATAAGATGAGTATTTTATGATAAGTATATTACTATGAGCATTTTCATAAGCATGTCATGATTGCATTCACACCGGGCCTAGTTGGCCGGGCAGACACCGCTTCAGTGGGCGGCGATACGGATACACCACGACCTACGGGCGTGGGCAGACACCACTAGTGGGCGGCATGAAATAGTACCCCGGACGCGGGAGGCCTGGACGCGGGCTAATATTATTGATTATCACACCGTTCCAACATGGACGGGCAGCTTGCTTATGATGCATACATGTATGATGATGAGTATGAGTAAGATAACATGCATTACTTCATTTATGATTATCAGTCAGATCCAGATGTCTCATGTTGATGTTATCCTCATATTATTGATGTTTTCTTCCATTATGTATGCCTCTCATACTCGGTACAATATTCGTACTGACGTCCTTTCTTCGGAAGCTGTGTTCATGCCCACAGGTAGACAGGGAGGAGAGATTGGCCCAGGTCCTCAGTAGCTGTCAGCTGATAGATAGCACTCCATTGTTCGGAGGTGCTTATGGCTATTCTTTTGATGTACATTCATATATGCATATTTTGGGCATGACGGAGTCTTGTTCCGTCCATGAATTCATTATGTTAGTAGAGGCTCGTAGATACGCAGTGTGGGTTAGATGGTCTCACAAGATGTTTTCTTATGTATGTATATTATTTTGATGGCCAAGAGGCAAATGTATATAAAGTATTTATATTTGATTAAATATGATTTTCCTACAATTGGTATGTAGAATTGATAAAAGAGTATTAAATGAGTAAGATAAGTAATAGAGTGAGCGGTGCTCGGTAACTAGCTCCGGGTACCCGTCGCGGCCCCTAGCTGGGTCGTGACAGTTACACAGGTGCATGACACTTAGCGGGCATGCGTGCAAGCAGTGTGGCGACTTCGGACGAACATGGGTTAGATGAGGGCAACGCCAAGTGGGCAAGGCAGTGGCATGGCATTGGGATGAAGATGGGTGAAAATTTGCCAAGTGTTGGGCGAAGCTGAGTAGGAAGGTGTGCAAGGCATATGGACAGCAAGGCATGTGCGTGGCGTGAGCAAAGTTTCCCTATTATGGGAGAATCATAGCTTCCGACATAAACAAGTTAGATAATTGGACTATCACTTATCGGTGGTATGCAATTATTGATACATATATGTATTTACTACTACCATAAGAATATACTTTGGTTATATTAATTACTTTTATCGAATATGCTCGATGCAGACATCATTTTATTCAAATACTAAATACTCTATCATTTGTCTTCTAGACAGAAAGTTTGCATGTTGAATTCCTTTGTTTTTATGTGTTTGAACCATTAAATGATGTATTTCTCTGTTATTTTTTGACCATTTGTGGGAAAAAGTAAAATTGGTACTTTGTTGACCTCGAGTAGATTGTTCTCGATTGCATCGATGTTATTAATTCTACTCGCTTACATGTTTTGTGTATTTTTTATCGTTGCTATCTATATTTGGTCCCTATCATATATTTGGTAGTTAGGCACATGAAATAAATGGGAGAATACTAACATCCAAGCACTAGAATTTATCAATCGGAAAAGGTCCAAAAATACCCTTAAACTATTGAAAAAAGGCTCATAAATACCCTTCTTCCATCTTTTGGTCTAAAAATACCCTTCCATCCACCTTTTAGGTCTAAATATACCCTTAAGGTTTGTTTTTGGCTCAAATATACCCTTTAAACTAACAGAATATGTTTTTTTGTTTTTTTTATCGGAAAAGGTCCAAAAATACCCTTAATCTATTGAAAAAGGCTCATAAATACCCTCCTTCCACCTTTTGGTCTAAAAAAATATGAACGAAATACGTTTTTTTTTTTGGGTTTTTTTTTGCATTTCATGAATAAAAAAACGAAATAGGAAATTATAATTTTTTTTTGCATTTCGTGTATTAAAAAACAAAATAGGAAATTATATTTATTTTTTTTGCATTTCGTGTATTAAAAAAAAATAGGATAAAAAAAAATTCGTTCATATAAAAACGAAATTGGAAAATATATATATATATATATATATATTTTTTATTTCGTTGGTATATATATTTTCCAAGTTCGTTTTTATATGAACGAAATTAATTTTTTTTATCCTATTCGTTTTTTAATACACGAAATGAAAAAAAAAATTATAATTTCCTATTTTGTTTTTTAATACACGAAATGTAAAAAAAAAAATTATAATTTCCTATTTCATTTTTTTATTCATGAAATGCAAAAAAACCCCAAAAAAAAAAACATATTTTGTTCATATTTTTTTAGACCAAAAGGTGGAAGGAGGGTATTTATGAGCCTTTTTCAATAGATTAAGGGTATTTTTGGACCTTTTCCGAAAAAAAAAAAACAAAAAAACATATTCTGTGAGTTTAAAGGGTATATTTGAGCCAAAAACAAACCTTAAGGGTATTTTTAGACCTAAAAGGTGGATGGAAGGGTATTTTTAGACCAAAAGATTGAAGGAGGGTATTTATGAGCCTTTTTCAATAGTTTAAGGGTATTTTTGGACCTTTTCCGTTTATCAATTCTAACTCAATGTACTTACTAGATTAAATGTTATCATATGCTTATTCCTGCAATTTAGTAGGTACTTGATCCGGTCATAGGACATCCATTCTTCCTCCCTGTATAGCAGCATAGCAGCAACAACAACAACAAGCCCAGTATAATCCCATTACGTGAGGATATAGCAGCATAGCAGCATAAAATAAAATGTATAGTTGGAATAAACTGTGATTACATTTTTTAAAGAAAGAATCAAAAAAGTATATTATTGAAACTCTGTTATTTTGAATAAATTGTATATTCTTCTTATTCCAATAGTTATACTTAATTAGTTATTATATGTGTTTACTTAATAAAAACATGGGTTGAGAATATTAGAAACGATGAAAACTTCTTTAAAAAGCTGTGATTAGCTGCATCTCAATCCCAAAATTATTGAGAATAACTATTACTTACCAGGATGGAGTTGTTGAAATTTTTTAATAAACAAAGAAAAAAGAAAGGCCTAGAAACTAGAAAGCAACATGACCACAATTACTTGAAAGGCAATAAACAGGAGGGGTCTACTATAAATAAAATAACAAAAAAAAAAAAAAAAAAAGAGAAAAAGAAAATGACAGCAAACAACCTGTATAGCAGCATAAATAAAAGATTTTTCTGACCCTAAATTTTCTCCTCTCTGAAGATCCTCTGATCAACAGCTTCCAAAAAAAATAAAAATCCCCATTTTTAATTTTTGTTATCCATTCCCTGTTTGATCCCTCTGATCCAGGCACAAACTCTGTCACCATCAATCTTTTATGGGTTTTAACAGCTAAGCTTGTTGTTGAAAATTGACACAATATATGTATGTTAAGATCCACATAAAAACTATTGCTTTCTTGTCTTTGTGGGACAAAAAAAAGTTTAGCCTATACCTTTTGCAGGTTTGTTACATATTAATGGGTCCAGGCCTTGTTGAGCTTGCGGGGGTTAGTATAATATCAAGAATTGGGGTTGTGGGTTTTGAATATAAGCAAAAATCGGAGCTGAGGTTTGGATTTTTGATGAATATATTGTTTGCTGGTTCTTTTGGATAAAATATGTAAACACCAATAAAGGGAAATAAGAAAAAGACTCAATTTTTATCAAGATTAGACCTTTTTTTTTTTTTTTTTTTTTGGATTATACATGTAATTTTATTGAAATTGTATGCAAAAAGAAAAAAGAAAAAGCTTGTTGGAAACCTTCTGTTGAGGGGGATGGTGGTGTAGGGAAGTGGGTTGAGGGTTGATGGTTTAATATGGTACAGATATTTGATTGAGAATTTTCCGTGGGAACAATACAAGGAAATAATTTGGTGGAGGATCAGAGCCAGGTTGAATCATGTCCTTATTGAATATTTGTTGGTGTCTATGATGGACATGGAGGACCAGAGACGTCTCGTTTCGTAAACAATACTTTGTTCTCCAATCTTAAGAGTAAGTCATGTCATTTTTTCAATTGTGTAAATGCTTATTATCATTTTGATTCGTGATATTGTGTTAATGTTGTAGCTCAAAAATGTATAGGTCTCTTTTGTATGCTGTGGTATCTCTTAGATTGATCTAATTGAACAACTGCAATTCGACTTCTACAAGGCTGCGAATGCATTGCTCTTTAAGTTTTTCTAAACAACACTCTGTTCTCCAATCTTAAGAGTATTTCAGGTTATTTTCGATTGCATAAACGTTCATAAATTTTGGTTCTTGATATTGTGTTAATGTTGTAGCTCAAAAATGTTTCTGTGTCTTCTTCATGATGTGGTATATCTGTTATGTGGAATTGATTGATCTAATTGAACATATGCAATGATTTTTCGATTGCTTAAATGTTTATTTTCGAATTGATTCTTCATATTGTGTTAATGTTGTAGTTCAAAAATGTTTCTGTGTCTTTTATGCTGTGGTATCTGTTAGATTGATCTTATTGAATAAATGTGCAATGTTTTTTCACAATATTTGACTTGTACAAAGCTGTGAATGCCAATGTTGGTTAAGTATTGATGTAAATCCTAAAAATGATTCAGGTTTGTAGATCTGATCTTTAAACAATCTTTAAACTTTACAGATTGTGGTAGTTGCAATTTTTGTAGTAAGTCAAATGTTTACTCTCTATCTATTCAACTTTCTTGAAAGCAAACACTTAGAATTTTTAATTTTCCATCATCATGGAAGGCCTTTGTGCTGAGCAACATCATCATCACAAGTTTCATCCCTCACACCAACTCTACCTCAATGAGAAATCCCTTCGTAACATTGATATTCCCCAAGAAAACTCCTTAGCTGCTGTTCAACTCTCTCAATCAACCCTGAAAACATGTTTATGGGATTTATCCTCGAATATAAAGAGAATATTTGAGATATATGGAAGCATGATGTTTAATATATTTTCTCTTAAACCACAACAGAGACAAAAAAGTAATTGGGCGATTTCTTTCTATCTGTGTAAGCCTTAGTACATGTGTCGGTATAGGTAAACAAACTAGAAGCATTGGTAAATAAACCAATGTTTTTAAGGTTAAACAAAGTGGCGGTTCCCAAAGCATCCTACAAGCGTGATTAAAAAAATAAATTACAAAGGTCATATTAATACTATAAGGGTAGTTTGGTACACGGTATAAGGTGGGATATCCCAACACTAACTTTGGGATTAATCTTGTACCATGTTTGGTAGATGGTATAAATTTATCTCGCGATTAATCTATACCTTCTACCAAACAGAGTATAAAATGAAGCCCCCAAACTTAATGATGGGATATCCCACCTTATCCCATTAACCTTGGGATTATTTTATCCCACTTCTCAGATGGGATAAATTAGTCCCAGGATTATAATCCCGGAATAATTTAGTCCGCGTACCAAAAGACCCCTAAAATACTATAAATTATTTAACTGTACCTAACAGAATGGTTTAAACAAACTTTGATTTGTAATTGTTACCGACTTTATTATATGTATTAGCAATAGCAAGTATAAGCGTAGTCTACTGATGGTAATAAATATAGATATAAATAATTATAATTGCTTACAATCAGAAGTGATAGTTCAATTATCTAACATGTTTCTGCCAGAACCAATGAGTGTGCCATAACAGGAGAATTCTCCTCGAGTTTCAAGTGACCTCGAAGGATGATGCATTAGCTGATTTGGTAATACTTGAACTGGCAGCAAGATGCCTTCTGCTTAATTTAGCTCGTACTCGAGAGGGCCTCTTTTTATCAGATTGCATCAGTCCATATAAGTCACGTCTAATTAATTAATTTTAATTAGTGTGATTTCTTTGAATTCTTTTTTTGTGTCTAATAGGTGAATAATTATCAGAAAAAGATATATAAAAAGAACCCATTGTGTGCATAAACTTATCCAATTATGTTAATAAAGAATGTCTAAATGGTGATTAAAAAAGAGATAATCGCGTAAATCAGCCATATATATTCGGAAGAAAACATTAATAGGATAGCTGGAGGCTGCAGCAGCCAACTGTGTAGAACATAGCAAATAATACTCTTGCGTGTCAATGATGAAAGGAGCAAAGCAAAGAAACCTCATGATTGTCCAAATTTCAAATTTACTTTGGTTCAAAGCCAAAGTAGCTTTGGGCGCAAATTTCCTTTATACTCGTCTTGGTGTGAGAACACGCGCTTGAGTACCAGCTGTCCTATCTGAAAGAGTTATGATGAGACCTCCTTTTTACCACCCTAATGCTAGGGTGACACGGTTTGATCTTCCTGCTCATCATCCTATGCTGCAACAGATGCAAATGTCCGAATGTCTAGACCTCTCCCCGCTCATCTGCCACATGACCGTCTAAGTGGTGGTCCAGTTCTTGGTTCTAGCAGAAACATGTTAGATAATTGAACTATCACTTCTGATGGTATGCAATTATAATTGTATTTATATTTATTACCATCAGTAGCATATACTTATCCTTGCTATTGCTAAAACGTATAATAAAGTTGGTAACAAATACAAATCAAAGTTTGTTTAAACCATTCTGTTAGGTATAGTTAAATAATTTATAGTATTTTATAGTATTAATATGACGTTTGTACTTTCTTTCTATGTTGCTCGGACTCTTCAAAAATGTCAAGGGGTGCGTGTTGGATTCTCCAAAAGTAGTGTATTATTGAAGAATCCGACACGGATGCGGCATTGAAACTGACGAGTCCGTGCAACTTAACTTTCTTTTTTTAATCACGCTTGTAGGATGCTTTGGGAACCACCACTTTTCTTAACCTTAAAAACATTGGTTTATTTACCAATTCTTCTAGTTTGTTTACCTATACCGATACGTGTACCAAGGCTTACACAGATAGAAAGAAATCACCTAGTTATTGTTTTTGGTCTCTGTTGTGGTTTAAGAAGAGAAAATATATTAAACATCATGCTTTCATGGCCAAACGGGGACTTAATTCCTCCTTTGTCCCCACTACCCAACATTTTCTCTATCACCAAGCAATATATATATAAAATATATAAATAAATAAAAAATTGGAGTATCGGTTCAGTGAAAATTAAGGCGTGCGCGTCTCGGGCCGCGACGCGCCAGGCCAAATTTCCAGGAAAAAGAAAATTTTGACACCACCGAAATTATACCGTGCGCGTCTCGGGCCGCGCTGCGCCAGACCATTTTATGTCTGGTACGATTTTCCCGAATTATATAAAAGGCTAACTTTGTTATAACTTTACTGAACCTTTCAAACCATCCAGAGGAATAAGATAGAGAGACCCTCGATCTCCTTACCTGTTCATCCTTTGTTGGAGAGACTTAGTAGGAATATTAATCATGAGGTAGATCTCCTAAACTGGTTCCCAATCTCTACTAGCAGAAATGGACCCAAACTTTCTCATCTATTACAGCAAAAGAAAGTAGGATACAATAAAACCCGGATCATAAGTCACAACCAGTTCTAAAGTATTGTTATTTCTAAACATTCAAATTCATATGCTCTGTGCTCAAGCAACATACTGGGAATTGAAAGTGTAAACTACATGATAGGGACAATGTTTTGATATTGATTCTTCCAAGCTATAACCTTATTATATATCTTAAGAATAATTCAAGTTTATATATGACTCGACCTCCTAAAAATGGGGAAATACTTACTGGTAGTACAGATGGTTACCATGACCCATTAACACTCCATCTATTCAACTATGTTGAAAACAAACACTTAGAATTTTTAATTTTTCATCATCATGGAAGGCCTTAGTGCTGAGCACACCAACTCTACCTCAACAAGAAATCCCTTCATGACATTGATATTCCCCCAACAAAACTCCTTAGCCGCCGTTCAACTCTCTCAACATGCAGAAACCAAACAATGAGTAGAATTCCTATATTTAATCCAAAATTTTGATTATCTTTTAGAACACAACTACATTGAAGTTTAATATCTAACAATTAAATTTCACCATGTCATCGGCTTTTTTTTTTTCCAGCTAAAGAAGTTGCGGTGAGATGAGAACAAAAAAAGTGTGGAAAACCGGTAAGTAAATTTGCAAGTGACGGCTTAGAGGTTAAAAGTAAAATTTAACATATAGTTCATAGCAAAATGATAAATAGAAGAACTAACCTAATATCACAACAGCTAAAAGCTACTGTAATGATGTCCAAGAAAGAAAGAGCAGCAGAAGTGGTCTCTGTCCTTGCCAAAAACATCAGCATCGCACATAGGGATGCGGCAGCAAAAGTAGTTTGAACCATATCCAGGAGGAAGAAGCGAAAAGTGGCTCCACCGCTTTCCAGAAATAAGAACCAAAATATCTTTTACTGATGATAAAATGAATGAGTAATGGTTAGCTGAAATGATTAGTGGGAAACATAAAAACAAGGCACAGATGAAACCGAGAAAGTTGTATGCTTATTTATATGATTGCAAAATTATCAAGAGCAATTATGTTATAGTCGAGTGATTAAATAAAATAGCCATTATCTTAGACAATTTTTCCAATGATATTTCCAATTATACAACGATACTTCAAAAGGTTCCTAAAAATCGATTTGGCAAAACAGAAAATCATAGATCTTTCACAAATCAGTAAGTATACCAGGGATACTCTAGGAAATGATAAAAGACTAGGGCTCAAATACTACAAATCTCAATTTGTGTATTGCCATGGGAATGTAAATACCATAAAGAGATCACCAAAAGTAACCTTTCGAAGACCTTTATATGTTACAAGTAATTCAAGGCACCAGCATGAGTATTCCATTTTTGGAAATGGAATTGTACTGTAGTGACTAAACTTTTCAATGCATTCAGGAAGTAGTTGTGTTGCAGCTCAGAGAATTGGACTATAATGACTTGGAGAAATCAGTTATATCAATATTTTTACAAATAAATGCTAAGAAGTAGCAGTCTGGAAATTTTGATACAGTTAAAATAGTAATGAACAATCTTAATGATATATTTATCAATGGAGAAAAATAAAAAAGGATTCTACAGTCAATGAAAAAAGAGTGGAGATCAGAAAGAGTTGATTAAAATATGAGGAACGATGTAGGAAGTTGGAATACCTTTTGGTAGTTTTTTGAAGGGGTAGATTTCATTTCCATGGCCTTCATGTGGTGAGAAGTATTTCCTTTGTTTGTTCTGTCTTCATGCCAACATGCTCAATTTTCCTCTTGCTGCTTTCCGCAGCGTCCATTAATTGTAGATGGCAATTCTGGGACGTTTGCATTCTCTTTCTCCATGAAAGACAAAATGATTAACTTTCCGGAGACTGCATCCATATTTTCTTCAAATGACCTCTTCATTTGAATGTTGAACGTCTTGCCAGTCAATTGCTTTTTCATGTTCATCAGGAGATAGCATTTGCTTCTGCAAAGAAAAGTTTGGTTTCTCATGTGTTAAAAAAAGGGGGCTATCTTGCAGTAGATACTTTTTTATAATTTTTTACATTAATGCTGATATGTTCCTTGGCACAATGGATGTCATATACATCTTCGGGAGTTAGTTGTAACATTGTTTCAGCAGGCTCGTGTGAGATAAGTGCTGTCGCAGAACCACTGCAGTGACTTCAAATTGACATCTATAGGAAAAATAATAGAATAAACACTTTTTAGGTGAATGAAAATAGATGATCTTAAACTGCAAGCAATTATGTGGAAAGAATTTGTTCTACTGCACAATGACAAATTGTATAGTGAAATGTCCTCCATGAATGGAAGCTTGTAAAGAGCTGCTTGCAGTTTGAACAGGATAAAGCGAAAAACCGCTAGTTCTCATTTGGCAGTGAAAATTCAGGCTATTTGGCCCTTGAAGATTCAAGAAGAGGTCACATGTTGAAAAGGCATATAAACTTTTTGTAGAATGATACATGAAACTTTTTATTGTTCTTGCAACAATCTAACATAGTTTTATTTTATTTTCTTAGATTGTCCAGTCTAAGACATCTAATATTTTTATTTATTATGAAATTGACAAGAACTACATTAATGGGACAAGTTTGCTTTTAAGTCTGTTTGAGATATGATCATCAAAATTTGAGCACTTCTTCACAATTCTGCAGGTGTCTTTGGTCGGATATTGCCAAGAATGCTAATCACTCCCACTGCCGGAAAATGAATCACCACCTTTTGCCTATATGTAACATGTAAATAGCACTCTCATATATGTAGAGAATGTTGTGCTTTAGTATGCTGTTTTCCTGCCATGGAGTTTCAACCAGTTTGTGGCACAAATGATAAAAGGAGATTAAGGTGAGTGATATGATCTGAACACCTTCTTTATGCGATTGTCTTATGTGATCAAAATTCATTGACATTTTGCTTTCGGATATATTGAATTCTTGCAGCTATATCCAATGGTTTGTTCTTAGAGTTCTAAGTTAAAAAGTCTTCCCCTATCTAACAGAGATTGAAAGGCACCTACATGACCAAAAATATTACAGAATAGCCTATTTAGGGACAGGAAAATTTATTAGCAGTTTTTTATCTCTTCATAAATTCAATGGAAGGAGTGTATGAATGTACCTGATTTAGCAAAAATTAAAAGGACGAAGGGTATGGTCATTTCAACTTTTATTGTCGCTTAAACCATTTAGCTTCTTTTCTTCTCTTTGATGGTACTTAAACATCAACCAATTACTCTATGCAAAGCATTATTTGCAACTTTTTGCTCCTCTTTCGTGCATTATATGTTTCAATTTCCCATATGTCTCACATTGCTTTATATTGTGAGAAGATGAAGTCGTAATTATGTCAAATCATCTAAAGAAAGGTTTGTTTATAAGTGTTTGACTTATTAGCTTTGGTTAATATAAGCACTTCATGCACCCTTGTTGATCCAACACAATTTGGGTGAGGGTGGCGTATTCGCAATGAATTTGGCCTACTACTAGAAATAGAGGTCTTTTCAGCCGATATTCAGTTGGAAATTTGTGTTATAAAATTTGATTTTCTCACCTCATTCCCACCGAACCAGCTCACTGGGAAAACGCATGGTGGGAAACAGGTTCCCATTGAAACACTAGGAATCTTCCTCATTTTTCCGTGTGAAAACACTACTATTTAGGGTTTTTCCACCGATATTCAGTCGCAATAGCCACTGAACATTTTTCGGTGGGAAATTCAGGGAGAAAATAGTAATTTTTTGGTAGTGACCAACCTAAGTTGGATACTTTAAGAATGTTCTAGTGAGCATCGATAAGTGACTATATATAAAATTCAAAACTGTAATTTAAAAATCCAAATCAAAAGTCCGAACAGCCCGAATTTTGGTTCGGATTTCAATTTTGCTCAAGCTTGTATTGGTCAACCAAGCTGCTCGAACATGTTCTGTTACTATTCTACTGAGTACTCCCTCCGTCCCATATTACTTGTCCAATTTTCTTTTTTAAAAGTTAAACTATATAAATTTGACCAACATTATGAGATATATTTTTCACATATTGATATGAGAAGAATTGCAACTTGTTGTAGTACTTTTCGTGTAGTTTTTGAATATCTAAATTATAATTTTAAAATATTGAATTGATCTAATTCAATTAAGCTCCGAAGATTGGTCAACTTGACTCGCGAAAAGCAAAACAGGACAACTAATATGGATAGAGGGAGTAATGTTCAGTGATTATTAGAAAAAAAAAAGGGCAGTCTGGTGCACGCAGTTGTTGGAAATTAGAACCATAAAGAAAATGATTTAAATAACCCATTGCTTCGCCTCATGGGCCAACTTTTATTATTTAGTTTTCCCTTGAAATTCCTACACTACTTTGTCTCGGCATTCATCTTTTTTTTTTTCCTTATTCAATTGCTGATAAATTGAAGAACATTGTCAAACTAGCCAATGTCGCTCCTTGGGTATTTTGATCTGTATTCTTGTATTTTCCTCCTAAAATGATGATTATCTTATATGTTATCTTGAAAAAAAAAAAAGAACTTAAATCTTATATATGTAATCCTGTTGCTAGAGTGAAATAAGTGAGATTAATTTGGGTGTTTTTGGCTAATGATAGATTAGGATTTTGGAGTATGAACTGCACACAAATTTCAGATCTTTGAATGCACGCTAGGAACTGTTGCTGGAGGGAGCTGCATTTCCTCTATGTTTTAGTTTTAATTTCCATAGGATAAAAAATAAATTCTGAAAGGTTAATATTTTCACTTTGAGAAAAGCAAATTTATGTATTCTAAAGTTTCTTATTTTTTTGATAGACTCTGATATTATTTTATTATAATACTGGATTTTACTGATCTTTATCAGAAATACCGAGTTTTACTCATGATATGTTATCATAACAATGAATCTTTGATTATGTTCCAGGGCCTTTTATTCACACCTCTTGAAGTACATGTATGCCTGTATTCTCCTGCTGTGCATCCATAAGCATCTGATTTCTATGTTATTTCAGAGGATTCATGTCCTTTCACTTCAGGGATTGCAAGTTGGAAGTCACAACTATCAACTCCCATGAATATGTTGTAGGAGTTCTTGTGATGGTTGCTCTTCCAAATGTATAGAAATTTGTTGCAGAGTCTTAAACCTATTAAACAATGCTACAAACAAGTTAAAGATTCAATGCCTAATAGTGCAGATAAAGAATATATGAAAGTTCAATGCGCACAAAACAAGACCTTAGCGACGCTCTTCAGGTAACGTAAATAGGATTTCTTGAACTATGAGGCTTCTTTGTCTTCACGCTTCATTGCATATTTCTACTATATTAGAAGCGTGGGTTGAGAGGTGGAATCGACATGTGTGTTCTTTGTCAATAAAAGTAGAGTTCATGGCAATTTGGTCATTATCTGTAGATTAGCTGGTGTTCTAGTGAACGCTTATTTTATGCAGTGAATGCTTTTTTTTTTCTATGTGGCTTTTATTCTGTCGGCCTGCGCATAGCGGTAGAAAAATCAACTCATTCTCCTTCTTATCTTTCCTTACTTTTTAGAATTCTGTTCCGACTTCTCCAAAATAGTTTGCTGGGGTTAGAGTTATCGGGATTTGCTGAAAATCAGAACCAAATAGAATGAATCCTTGGTTTTAGAAAAAAGACCAAAGGTCTAACCAAAGGAAAAATGGAACATCCTATTTCCTGCTACTGCTAAACCATCACTTCATTTCATTATATTCTAATCCAAACCCAACTCAATTAGAGAGACTAACTTAAGAGTAGAAAACTGCTATAAACAGAATCTCATTTTATGTTTGAATTTGTCTCTGGAGACTTACAGGTTAGTATTTGTGCTTTGGGGGATTTTCCTCTTCTTCTTCCTCCATCACATTGACCACGATAGGAAAAAAATCCTGAAGGTCACTTTATGTTCTGTCAATCATTTTGTCTATCTTTAAGCTTTCTTGTGTTTTAGATTGAAGTTGTGGAGTTGGCCTAAAACTACCTTTAACAAGGTAGTTTGTTCTAATTCTGAAGAGTTAACTGAAAACCAGTGGCAATTAGACAGATGAAAAGTGCGGTGAGCAAGATAAAGAGTAGATCATTGGACGCCTTCAGAGTTTTCCTGAAATTCTATGTTCGTTATGAGAGAGCATGTGGAACAGGTTGTTATTTAAAAATAAATACTTTTCCAGTACTTTAGGTGTGTAATTATTTGTGTGAGGAACGTTCTTTTTGTGATGAACGTGTAAATGAACATGTCCAGGATTGTAGTTCAAAGAATGTCTAGCAGAAGCATTTAGGCTCTGGTTACAACTAAATTAATTTTCGATTGGTTGTTTTCAGCTAATGTTGGTGTCACTAAAATGGGCAGAATTGCAAAGCAAATAAAGGTATGTATCTTGAGATTTGAGTTTCTTATAAAAAAAAAATTCTGCTGGATCCTACATCATATGATTAAAGTCTGCCTTAGTCACTCTTTCTCAACCATTGCCATCCAAACAGGGCTTCAGATCTTGAATAGCCAGTGGGTTGCCTTAGATGGGTTATTACATTGATGATTCACCTACTAATATGATTAGGTAAATACATATTGCAAACTTAGTGCATAACGATTCCATTATTGATGATTCACCTACCAATATGATTAGGTAAATTACATATTGCAAACTTGGTGCATAATGATTCCATTTATTGTGACTGGTGCAATGGACCATGGAACATCAACTCCATTCCACAACACGCTTTTACATGAGTAGTATTCTTATGTTGATGTACTACTAAAACTATTTTCTGCTTACAGTTATCACGTCGGGAAATTTTGGAGTCTTATGTGAAGGGTTGGTTGTCCAAGCCTTCTGGCCATCCATATATAGTTGAATATGCTGCCAATTTCGCTGTAGCACACGATTTTGGTAGTCCTGGAGCTGTCATTGTTACAAGTCTCCTTGACAAAAAGATACACCTAGCGCAGATTGTTGTTCATGGCTTTAATGAAAGTTGTTGATTCTTTATCTTTAGTGCTAATACATGGATTCACTCTCAAAAAGATAATCCAGGAAGTAGAATTATCTTCCAAAATCAGGTAAGCGACATACTTTCAAATGATTTTACTTCTCATTTTGATTATCATGCATATCTATCATCTCAAGAGGATCCTGCTAAGATTTAAAATTGTTCAATTATGGGAGAAAGTTTAGTCTCACCGTAAGACAAGTTAAATAAAATGACGACAGCCTAAAAGTTGTGTCATTGTTTGGGTAAGGAATAGCCTATGAGATTTTAGATAGTAATATTAGGTCTGCAGTGATTTAAAATATATCACATGTGAAGAAAAAAAAAGTGGTATTTGAGAAGTCTCATGTAAGCATTCAACTATGGAAATAAGGCTGTTTCTTCCAGTATAATTTGTCTTTACTTTCTTTGTATATGACATAACACCTCAAACATTTGAAGTTCTTTATTCTGATGGAATTGTAGGAACGGAAATCTGGTGCAGCTTATCACAGTTTGAAGCGCCTACTAGAATTCAGGACATTTTAACTTCTCAATGCATTGGTGGACCTTTTATTTTCTTTTAAACTGCGATGCACATTAACTTATCGATGTATTAACATACTGATTTATTATGGACGTAAGTATGTGGAAGTCGTCTGATATTGTTGCCCAACAATATTCAAATGGAGTATAGGTCTGAATCAGTTCAAAGTGCCAATGAGCATCATGTAACCCCTCAGAGGATTCCAACAAACAGATTAGCATGATCATTGCGGAGTAAATTTGTTAAATGCGTAAGTTAATTCCGGTCTCTGTTTGCGTTAGAACTTTTGATACAGTTTTCATGCAGCCCACTAATCACATTTTGCAGACTGCATGCTATTGCTTATGTTAAATTACTTTTTTCTCCTTGAAACTTTGAAAGTTCTAAATTGACCTCCTTTGAGGTATTGATGTGGAAAATAATTGTATAGACTATAGCTAGCTAGTCTTTGCTAGCTAATTTTAGTTTTAACTACTGAGATTAGTTTATAAAAAACTCCATGATTAGCGATTTATGTTAGTTCCTAAGCATGCATACAGTAATATTATAGTCCCTATTAGTCCGTTAAATATTAATATTTTCTTCCTTTCAATTTATGTGTTTTAATTAGTTTAACTTGTAAAGTTAAATAATATATTTCTTGACCATAATTTCTTAAAATACTTTTTAAATATTTTGAATTATTAACATTTATGACTTATAGGTTTTCTATGTAATTTCTAAATATGTAAATTTAAAATAAAATAAAATTGAAGATTTTATATCCAAATTCACATCGAACGTTAGTTTACCCCTCGTACTGCTACCAAGCCTCATAAATTGAAACAAAAAGAGTAATATTTGTATTTCTATATTTTCTTAATGAGCTATTTTAATTATTTTTTAGATGATTTTTATGATAAATATTAGCAACTGATATCAAGTAAAAATAGTACTCTGCCATCATGCTATCTCAAGTTAAAGAGCTTTATACTCCCTCTTGTTCAACATAAGTGTTAATTTAGCATTTTTCACACCCCTTAGAAAAACATTTTAAAAAACAGCTAACTCCTTGAAAAAAAAATAGGGTAGAATGATATAGGAGACTCACAAAGCTGATACTAACTAATCTGGTATCAAGGCATGGTTGATTAATACAAGTAAATTGAGGAGGATAACAGACTCGTGTCTCTCACAGAGTCAAGCTTTTCCTCTTACAGAAGTTTACCAATTTGTGGAGTTCTTCTCAAATGTCATATCCCATGAGCCTCAAATTCTGCATACATTCTCAAAAGGGTATTGTTTACATTCTAAGTCTGAACTTAAACCCCCCAGTTCCAATCATCACAACAGGGAATGTGAATTTATCAGTTTTTAATCCAATTATTTGAAGCTGGTTAAAGAGCTTCAGAGACTCTACTTCTTTGGAATATGCTCTCATCATTGTGTTCCATGCGAAAATTGGTGGAATAATGGGAGAAGTATCGAAGATAGTACGGGAGAATTGGAGAGATATTAAAGATGAGAATGATATGAATTGGGAGAGACGATACTCGTCGTGATCAAGGGATGTTTTGATAATTAGAGAATGAAGTTGGAGAAGATGGATGGTCGTTTTGGAACGTTGGAAAGTGCTTCTATTTGATGGGAAATCATTTCCAAGCATTCTTGTTTTTGTGTATATTCAATCAATATGAGTTTTTAGATGGAAAGCAGACACCTAATAACTTAGTGACTCCTTTTGTTTTTTTTATCTGATTTTGTGATAGGTAGACTGGTGGCTCTACCCCTGCTCTTATTGATGTTTGTCCATCTTTTCATAAAACTTAGATATCTTTGTAGTCGATTTTTCTTGAATCGATCATTTGATTCTTTTTTTGTTTGGATTATAAAAGGATCATATTGTCAGATTAATTATTTTAGCTACTCAGAAAATAAGCATTGTGGGGTGTTTTAACTATTGCGCTGCTTGATAATTGTGATTGAAAAGCGTAAAACTTCATTGAAAGTACATTAAATTATTTTTTATGTTTTATTGTTGATATATTGTTTGTATCTACAATATTGAGATATCAAACGGAGATACATTTTATGCGTATTTTTCAATCTTTTTAAGTCTTTTCAATTATTTGTACAAATTCCAACATCGTGCTACGCATCCATCTATTTTCTCTTATTTTTTCTTTTCTTTCTTCAACGTCGAATGTTGAATAAAAGCTCCATTTATTTTTATTCTTAACTTCTTTTTTTCCCACAACATCATTATTCAATACTTTTATTGTTTTCAACTTCGGTTTGAAGATAAGTAAAGGTTGCAAGAGTATTGGAGCTGAAAAATGATATTGTCATCGCTCTCGATCTCGAGTGTTGTTCATAGATTAGGATTTATAAGGTTCTGGTCCTGACTATTTATTTGTCTTTACCAAGTAGACACCTAATAATTTAGTGATTCCTTTGCTTTTTTATCTGATTTTGTGATAGAGAGACTTGGTGTTGATATGCTGAAGTTTAACACCGAAGCAGCAAGGTAGACTGGTGGTGGTGATGATGGCTCTGCTCCTGCTCTTATTCAGAGGTGGATCTAGGATTTTAAGGTTGTGGGTTTCAAAAAAAAAAAAAAAAATAACAATATACCTATTGTAGTCCCACAAGTAAATCACAGCATTCCGGAAAAAGAAACGAGAGAAGTAACCAATGTCGTATGTTGTGAGGAGAATGCCTTTGTCCTGCATAAATGAAAAAAAAAAAAAACAAGTAGGGCAAAATTAACCATAGATTAGATCATACCATAAAGTGGGGTTACTGTTACTCTTTTTCTTTTGCTGGAAAAAAGAAGAAGCAAATTTGACTTAAAAAGAAGAAACGTGGGTTATTCTCTTGCTGGAAAAATAAAAGAAGTAAATTTGAATTAAAAAACATGAGTCCAGCAGGAATCGATCCCGCGTACTAGGGGTGTACAAAGTAAACCGATAAACCGCACCAAACCGATAAAGCGAGTCAAACCGAGAAAAAAACCCGACTAATGGTTTGGTTTGACTTGATTTGGTGTTGGAAAAAAAAACCCGACCATAATTGGTTTGGTTTGGTTTTAACTAAAAAAAGTCAAACCGAACCAAACCAACCCGACATTACATGTATTCAATTTTTAAAATATTTTATACATAAAAAACATTTATTTGTAAAGTAATTTATAGATATTTCTTAAATTTTTTCGTAATTTTTTATCTATTATCATATTATTCAATTGAACTTAGAATTTTGAATGTTAATAAGTTTTATATCCTATGGATGTTAGTAACTCAAATAAAGTCCAAATCAAAACCAACTCAACACTAATCCTAACAAAAGAAATTCAATTTACCACTAGGAATGACAATAATGTTGGATATCTATTCTTTAGCTTTGCATAATTGATTTACAGAGTACAAATACATAACTTAAGTTTTTTTCTTTGTCATGTAAGTAATACTTATTTTAGCATGACTTAGTATTTTTAAATTATGGTCATTTTATTTTTATGGCTTGTTAATTAGCAATATTTATTTTAACCGATTATATTAGCTTTTGTTGAATATTTTAATACAATGTCATCACTCTTCTCACATTTTGTGTTATTTTATTAAGAATCACCTTAATTATATAATTGTATCTTACTAGGACTAAAGAAATATTTGAAGTAAAAGTTATATGTTTTGTATCAAGACTATTCCGAAAAAAACCCTCAAAAACTCGAGAAAACCAAACAACCCGAGAAAACTGAACAACCCGAGAAAACCCTAGATTGAAAAATCCGAATTTTATTGGTTTGGTTTGGTGCATAAATTTTAAAACCCGACGCAATTGGTTTGGTTTGGTGTTTAAAAAATCCGAACCAACCCGGTCCATTTACACCCCTACCGCGTACAATCTGGACAAAACGCACTTCAGTTCTCCCCCTCTTCGCCATTGAACCATCAGCCATTTAGTTGTGATTCCAAACTGAAAATACTTATACTTGACTATAATTTTCAATATAATAATAGAACCTACGTTAGCGGATGTGGGTTCCCGAGAACCCACACCCGCTACGGTAGATCCGCCCCTGCTCCTATTGATGTTTGCCCATCTTTTCATAAAACTTCATATCTCTGTAGTCAATTTTTCTTGAATCGATCAATTGATTTTTTTTTTTGTTTTGTTTGGATTGTTAAAGGATCATATTTTGTCAGATTAATTATTTTAGCTACTCATAAAAATCAGCACTCTGGGATGTTTTAACTTTTGCGCTGCTTGATAATTGTGATTGAAAAGCTTAAAACTTCATTGAAAGTATATTAAATTGTTTTTTATGTTCTATTGTTGGTATATTGTTTGTATCTAAAAATTGAGATATCAAACAGAGATATATTTTATGCGTATTTTTCATCTTTTTAAGTCTTTTCAATTATTGGTATAAATTCCAACATCGTGCTACACATCCATTTACTTTCCGTCAATTCTTCTATTCTTTCTTCAATGTCGAATGTTGAATAAAAGCTCCATTAAGCTTTAAGCTTTATTCTTAACTTTTTTTCTTCTCACAGGATCATTATTCAATACTTTTGTTGTTTTCAACTTCGGTTTGAAGATATGTAAAGGTTGCAAGAATATCGAAGCTGGAAAATATTGTCATCACTCTCGATCTTGAGTATTGTTGTTTATAGATTAGGATTTATAAGGTTCTGGTCCTGACTATTTATTATCTTATTTGAATTATTAATTTGGAAAAATTAAATTACTTTTGAATGATATCGTTTTTAAAACATAATAAATTGACGAGTGCAATTGTAATTATAATGTTTATATTTATATATTGTGTTTAAGTGGTTTGTTACTTTTTAAATATATATTAAGTACGAAAGAGGGCTATATATATATACCCTCTACTTTGTTTTATTTTTGAACTTTGGCCCCATTACGCTTTTTGGTGATTTGAGCCCCTCCTGTCTAGCAAAATTCTATATATGCCCTTTACTTTGATGGAGACGCTACATGGATGATACGGATTGCATGACCCGCTTAAATTTAAAAAACAAAAATTGATCGACCGGGTTTAACCCGCTACCCATCTAAAATACTCACCCCAATTAAAACCATAAACCTATCTTAAGTCTCTTATTTTAGAAAAAAGTGAGAGGTCACGAACGGCTACTACATCTCTCTTGCGATTCTTTGAACCCAACCCATGCCATTGACGAGTTGAAGCTCAAAAAGGCAAATTTCTTCACTAAAATTTTTCATATTAACTGATTTTAGTGTTTTAGTTTGTCGGTTTTGTGTTGTAATATGATTTCGCTTTCTAGGGTTTGTATTTTTTTTGCGTTAATGTAATTTCATGCCTTTTCTGCTAATATGTTTCGTTTTAGTGCTTATTTTGTGTATTTACTGTTGTATTATCATGCATGTGCTCTTTATAGTGTGGTCCCCTTTCTTTTTTGGATCTGTTAGGGTTTTTTTTCTGTTTTTTTTTAGTTATTGTGAGGGTTTGAGAACGGGGCGGGGGGGACATAAGACTGAATCTTTTGGGTTTTTGTGTTTCATACGTGGTATTGCATTTATGGGGTTGTGTCGGTGGAAAGTAGAAGCTTTTGGTGGTTTAGGGTTTCCTATTTTGGTTGCATTTGTGGGTTTGATGCTTTTATCGTTGAAATAGGCCACCCATAATAGCATGTGACTGATTTTGCATTGGTAAGTGGTAGTTGAGACTTAATTTATGCATTCTTTAGTAAGTAGTTTCCCTTAGTGTGGTACTTTATTATTATGTTTTGTATTCTTTATTAAGTGGTGCCATTGTTTGATGTTTTTTACCCTATGAGTTGTTTAACTTGACTTTATGCATGCTTTGCTTAATTTATGTTTTGTTTTGTAACTTTATGTCTCATGCATTTTCTGTTACAGTTTTGTGGATTAGAGATGGTTCATCTGGACCTGGTTTTCAATCATGGTGGTGGCTAGATAACTAAGCCACATGTTCTCTACTCAAAGATGAATGTTCACCTTTGGAGAGGGTCTGACTCAGACCTTCTATCCTTTAAAGATTTAGTTGATGAATACATTAAAAATTGCGGTTTGTAGGGGTTCAGCAACTAATTATTGCTGGTCCATCTGGAAAACATTATGAAATTGAAGATGATGTTGGAATTAGGCACCTATTGCGTCCTGTTAGTGATAAGTTTAATGTTATCAATATTTATGTTATAGAAGAGCGTGAGCTTACTGTTTGCCCCAACATTGTCCGCCATAATGAAACTTATGCAGTTGTAGTTTCAACTACTAGTGATGGTAGTATTAGTGAAAGTGAAGGGGAGGATGATGATGAAATTGATCTTGATGAGTTAGACTATGACTCTGACCAGATAAGATGCTTTTTGGCATAAAGAAACTAAGAAATTACTGAACACATTCTTGAGTACAAAGAGATACATTGTAGTATGTGTTTCAAGGATATAGCTGAAGCTAGAAAGTTATGAACTCGTATGCACTGGTTAGTAAGGATTTATAATTTTGAAGAGTGACAACAATAGGGTGAGATATAGGTGTGAAGAGGGCTGCCCATTTATTTATGTAATATCCAAAGACAATGGCAGGCAAGGCTGTAGAGTGAAGACATTAAACACAAGTTTAAAAACAGTAGGGTTGACTGTTCTACCATTGCACACTATTTCAAGAGGAAGTTGCAAGATGATCTTAAGTACAAAGTGAAAAAGATGAGGAATGATTTGCATGCTGCTTTTAACCTTAATGCTACTCATGGAAAGTGTAAAAGGGCAAAGAGAATAATTTTGAAGAAGCTTGAAGCCAATTTCAATGACGAAGGCTTACGCCAATAATTCGAGTGTTAGTAATTCTAGATCTGATGTGGTTATTAACTTATCCAAAGAGGACTACCTCAAGGAAAAACGACATTCCTAAAGAAACAAAGAGAAGCTGGACTTGGTTTCTCGAGCTTCTGAAGAGTTCATTGGAGTTGAATATGAGAGGAGGAGTGACATTTATCTCAGACATGCAGAAGGTACTTTTCTTGTCTTTACTTGTCTTAAATTATGTCATAGTTGTTTTAAGTTCTGTCCTTGTCTTAAATACTGTACATACTCTACTTATGTCCTTAGTTCAATGGAATTTTGTACTTAGTTTATTTTAGTTGACTTAAATTCTATATATACTCTACATAGCTCAAGTAATTAGTTGACTTAAATTATGTACTTGGTTTATTTTAGTTGACTTAAATTCTATACATACTCTAGTTAACTTAAGTAATTAGTTGACTTAAATTATGTAATTAGTTTATTTTAGTTGAATTAAATTATGTACTTAGTTTATTTTAGTTGATTAAATTCTATACATACTCTACTTAACTTAAGTAATTAGTTGATTTAAATTACGTTCTTACTTTATTTTAGCTGACTTAAATTCTGTACATATTCTACTTAACTTATGTAAGTAGTTGGCTTAAATTCTGTACATACTCTACTTAACTTAAGTAATTAGTTGACTTAAATTCTGTACTTAGTTTATTTTAGTTGAATTAAATTATGTACTTAGTTTATTTTAGTAAAATTGATGCCATTAATGCGGGAATTTATTGATGCCATTAAAACTATGCTTCCAGAAGCAAAGAGAAGGTATTGTGCCAAACATGTTGAGGCAAATTGAGAAAAAAATTCAGATCCTTGGAGATGAAGAAGCTGTTTTGGTGGGCATCATAGTCCACTTATGCAGAAGATTTTAAAGACTTGTTGAGGTTTATAGGACAGTTGAGTGAAAGTGTTGTGAAGTCATTATTGAAGTATCCTTCCCGGAGTTGGTGTAGGACATATTTTGACATCATTTGCGAGAATCCACCAGTCACCAACAATACGATTGAGTCCTTTTACTCTTGGATTCTGGCTGCTAGATACAAGCCAATCTTAATGCTTGAAGTTGAAAATATAAGGGAGAAGGTAACAAATCAGTTAAGAACTTATGAAGAAGGGTGAGTTCATGGAATCATGTGTACAGTCCTAAGAGCTTAGAAATGTGTTATGACTTCCTCAAAATTGCTCAAGCTTGTGTGGTGGATGCCAATGGTGATGATGGTTTTGAAGTTTCAAAAAACAGGACAAGCACATTGTGAAGTTGGAGATGAGAAGGTGCACATGTAGGATATGGACATCTTTAGAATCCCATGTCCTCATGCAATAAGGGCACCACAGTACTTGAAGAAAAACCCTTTATAGGAGATACACTGGTGGTACACAAAAAAGGCCTACCTGCTGGCGTGTCACCACAAGACACAACCAGATCTTGGTGAGAAATTATGGACAGTTGATCCAGCTCATGCAATGGATCCACTAGGTTTGGTGAATTTGGCAGATAGGTCTAGAGTCAAGAGATCCCGGCAAAAGAATGAAGCAAGTAAGAGGTAGTTTGAGTGGAGTTTGTTTAGGAAAGGCAAGATAATGGCTTGTGGAATCTGTGAAGGAGCTGGCCACAATGCATGGGGATGTAAAAAGGTAATGGCTACTTTTTACTATAATTAATGTATATTTTCCAGATTCTAACTAAAATTACTTCTATTTTTAGCCACTAAAAGCAATGAAAAAGAGGCAAAGATCAGCTATAGCTCAATCATCTAAAGGCAAGCAACCAGCAGATTCATTGAAGTCATCCAAAGGCAAGAAGTCTTTTGATGTGGGGCAGACATCAAAAATTAGGCAGGCAACATCTAAGAGAATGAGAACTTTGATTAATGAAAACAGTGAAGATGAAGTCACGCAAACACAAAAAGATTCTCAATCGTCTGCACATCAAGTGTCACAGCCCAGTAAAGACTCTGTCTTCATACCTGCTCCAAGAGTAAATCCTTGTCCATACTTTGGGTATCCATCCTTTGAACATGTTCCTGACCCAACATCAAGGCCATTTGTTATATCAGAGGCAAATATTAAGTTAGGTTTTATCCTAGGCGGCATGTTCAAGTGCCTACTGGAGCAATAAAATCAACTTCATAGAAGATCACACAGGTGTTAGTGAACCCATATATCTTCCTTACTCACTGACAAAGCTCACATGGCAGGGAAAGGAGGCAGTGACTGGGAATTAGCAGGAGAGGCAATGCAGGCAACAAAGACTTCAAAAATTAACACCAAGAAAGGGGAAAGGAAGTGACATTTAGTTGGTGTTATTTTGTTGTTAGTTTGGGATGTAATTACTGCTTAATGACAGTACAATTTTTGTTGCTTTAATGTCGTTTTGGTTGTGTGATTTGTAGTTGGATACCATGTTATGACTTAGGTTGTGTAAGTTTTTGTAGTTACAACATAGTATCCAGTTCTCCTAGCTTGTGTAGATGTCTAACTGTTGACATGCTTAACTAGGTGTGAATGTCAAACTTGGTTGGTACCATTTAATCTCAATGTTTTGGTTTGCTTTGCTTATTCTGGTAGGATTTTTAGTAGTTCAATTTCCATTGTTTCTGTTCTATTATTGTGCAGTATTTCGATTGTTTTTGTTCTGTTATTGTACCTAAGTTTTGTACAGCAAAAGATGCCATTAACACTTGCAAATTTCTGGGAAAAAACTATCCAGTTTGGGACTAGATTTTGTAAAGTTAAAAGTGTTCATTCTCCAAGATGTATGATACAACTACACATTAATAAACTCATCTAGTTAAAACAATTTCACAACAATATACTCCAAGTTAATATGCACGAGTAAATTGACATTAAAGATCAATGAGTTTTCTTTTTCAAAATGCACATTACACATTCAAAAGCTAACTTCAATTTAGTATACAAACTCATAAAAGAGTCACACTAAACATTCATTATCTACCTTCAAGCTAAAATACAAACAAAAGAATGAGTTTCATTTTGTCATCACCGGAGATGCAAATCCAACAATTTAACGCACATAACATTATGATGCATATCTTCATCTTCAAAACTCTCTTCCAACTCATAACTTTATTAACTTTAAAGTTTTTCATAACCTCCAAAGCTTCCATTTTTTCCTTCAAACCATCCCTTTCGATCTTCACTTGATCCAACATCATATTCAAAGCATTGATCGGCCTTTTTGCCGCTTCCAATTTCAACCCGTACGTAGTTAATTGCAATCATCGCACCATCAGGGAAATCTTCATCATCCCATTTCCAATAACCGCATGATTTTTACTAATAATAAATGAAATTAATTAATGTTATGAATAACATAGACAGGATTTCACCATCCATCCACTGAAAATATAAGAACTTACATCACAATTAGCAAACTTATGAAATTTCCTACAAGGATTTGAAGGAGTTTTTGAAGTGAATTGTGGAGGAACTAGCCCACAATGGCAAGTCCTCGCACAGGAAACACTAATATCCGACATTCCATAAACCCTAAAACATAGAAAGAACAAAATTAAAGAAGGCTAAACTCAGTTAAAGAAATTAAATTTAGTGAACAGACTTACTTTTTTTAGGCTTTGCAGTCGCGTTTTGAGAGATGAAAAAACTGGTATTTGAGCTATTAGGGGTGGTGGATCTATTCTTCTTCACTGAATTGGAAGGGATAAATGTTTTGTTAGGTTTAGAGTTTGAATTGGGGGTGGGTGTTTTAGGTGGGTCGCGGGTTAAACTCGATCAATCATTTTTTTTAAGATGGGTCATGCGATCCCAAGCATCCACGTTGCTCCTCTGTCAAAGTAAGGGCATATATAGAACTTTGGTAGACGGTAGGGGCTTATGTCAAAAAGTATAACGAGGGGCTAAGTTCAACAATAAAACAAAGTAGATAGGTATATTTAGCCCTTTTTCGTATTAAGTATCGATAATAATTCATTAGTTGGATTATTATAGTATGTAGCTTGAGCCTTAAGGTCCTAGTCCCATCTTAAAATTCATAACTCATAGACTTCTAATCCTGGCTTCGCCTCTGGTCATACAAGTGATAGGTGTATTAACAATTTATATAAAAAAAAACACGCATTAATCTCTAAAATTTTAAATATAGCTTTACTATTGTTGTTTATGGCATAACTATTAAGGCATTGTTATTCACTAATCCCTGTTGTTAAAAGCAGTGCGTCCACCAAATAGTATATGGAGAGACCTGGTTGTCTACCAGTTCTCTCAAACAATAAAGTAGGTAAATGACACAAGATTTTACCGTGGATAACACCTTGCTCAAGGGATTAAAAATCACGACCGATCACGTAGGATTTCAACTCCACTATCACCGAGCAACTTCAGATTATAATACCTTGCAATCTAAGAATTTAACTCACTTAAATCCCCCACCCTTACAATACACCTATTGTAAGCTATACCTCTTGACTACCCTTAGCCAAGCTCACAACCACGTTTGACTAACTCTAGCCAAACCAACTAATACACTTGACTAACTCTAGCCAAGGGTACCACTCAATAGATTGAATAGGTAAACTGTCTAACAATCACCGAGAATTTAAGATACCTACAACAGCTTCTTGAAAGAAGAGTAGGTTTACAGTTTAAAGAGCAAATGAACAAAGACTCACAACAACCTAAAGAACTTAGACATAATCTGGTGTCTGGATCAGGTTCTTCAGCTTGTAAGTGACTTTATTCTTGAGAGCACTTGAGAACTTGTGGCGGCAAGAATTTGCACAAGATAGTTTAGGTTTTCAAGTGATGCACAATATGTTGAAATAAGTTGTATATATATTGGGGAACATGTGGGTGAGATAGAGACCACTGATACGCTCAAATTACACCTATTAAATGATGTAAAGCGGATGGTGTCAAATATAGCAACCCAACTAGGTTGGGGTCGAATCCCATAGGGAATATGGTGTGAAAAGGTTACTAAAATCGTAGAGTAATTTCTTAAGGTCTAATTTCTTATTCCGTTGAGTTTATAGAAGATTAGTTGTTTATGACTAATTGCTACTAATTGCTTTGGATTGTAATATATGGTAAAAGAAACCAAGGTTGTGTCCCCCTTTAGATAAAGTGTATGCTATCGTGATTGATCATGATATACTTCTAATGGATCGTTATTAGAATTCACTTAGCCTCTACTTGAATCCCTAATGTTTCCCAATAGTTAAAGATTATTTCTCTTTATGATTTTCCCAAATATGAAAGAGTGTATATGAAGAACGGTTAATTCATGCCAAGTAAATTCTTCTTATTCCTAAGTGAATTTATTAAACAAGGGGTAAAGCCTTGAGTTCTTGTTATTTATTCCTACCAAACCCTACTCACTTTCCCAAGTTAAGCAAAGTTAATGGTTTTAATCAATGTTTTTAGCCATCAATTATGAATGAAGAAAAAATAATAAATAAACCCTAACAATCCATTATGTGTATATCAATCCCAATCCCCAATCACAAAACACTCATCCTACGGTTCACAACCTTAGTAGAGAAATTAGCTACTCATAGTGGAAGAAGAACAATAAGAGAATATAGAAATCATAATGCTTACTTTTGATTGATTGGAATTGAAAGAAAGTAATTGCAATTGTTTGTTGTCCCAAAAAGCTTCAAAACTATGAGTATTCAATGCTAGGAAAATAAGAGTCTAAAACTGATAACTGATAATCCCCAAAACCCTATGGACTGCTATTTATAAGGTTTAGAATTCAAAATCTTCATACTGGCAAAACTGCCCCTCATCGGTCAAAGTACGTGACGTACTTCAAAGTACGTCCCTTACAAATATTGTACGGGCTATTGTGTAAATAAACTAGGTCAGGAAGAACGGGCTGGATGTACAGGCCGTACTTCAAGGTACATCTCGTACTTGCTGCCTGTACTTCATCTTCTGCACTCGAGCCACTTTGTTAATTTCCAACGAGGTACGGGAATGATTTACGGGACATACAATGATGTACGACCTGTACTTCTTCAGTTTGCCCCAACTTTAGTGAAAAATCCTCTTTCTTTCCTACTAGTCTCCAGTTTCCCGAAACATAACAAAAACACATCAAAACAACACAAACTTTCATAAAAACAAGTAAAACTTATAGTCAAAAGACATCAAATGTGCCGTAATTTCACAGCACATCAACACTCCCAACTTAAAGTCTTTTCTTGTCCTCAAGCAAGTAACACAAACACCATGACTCAATTAACTCTTAGATACAATAGAGTAATAGTGTCTACAATGATTTTGAGTCCGAACTATAATGATTTTGAGTCCGAACTATAGGCACGCATGTTTCATTACCGATAAACACCTCACTTTTATGATCGAAATATGATGCACAACTCAAGAATACTATGACTCACAGTGAAGCTTCAATCTATGACATTACATTATCGAACATATCATGATGTATGCAAACGTTGCTTTAGGTGGTCACTTTCTTGTGCACAATTTTCAATCTTTATGCCCTCACATAGACCAAAGAATGTCCCACACATATAGATACACCAAAAAGGGACGAAGAAAAAGGAGAAGAGAATACACTAACACTCACAAAGAAATTCATATTCTACACATGCAATTACCATAGGCTGCCCTTATTTTCCATGCTTTCATCCTCGGACGGTTTGGTTGCGATCACGCTCGGACTTTAGGCTTCGGGACGGGTAGGATAGTTATTTAGGTAACAGTGACTCACGCTCTTTGAACACTACATGTTTCCTCGCTTTATTTGCCCTTCTTTCTCTCCCCTTTTTCACTTCTTCAACCTCGATGTGGTTTTATTTAAACACAAGAATCTTAACTATCTTTTTATTTCCATAATTTTCTATTTTTTTTGTTGAATATATAGCAACTACGCGACAATCACATCGAGTCCTCACCAAGCTAACTCACACCACACCTAAAGGCCTTTTTTTCGCACGTGTTTCACCCCCCCAACTTAGGCGTTTGGCCTCTTTTGTCTAATACAGTCAAGGAGGGAATGGGTACAAATATGAAATCATTTTAAACAAGGGTATGGGTTCATTAACGGCTAATCAAGGAAAAGGTCTAAGGCTCAAAAAGGAAAAACTAGAGATTATTTACATGATCAGGTAAGGCTTTTAAGGTAAAGTGACCCAATTATTACAAAGAAAGCCCAAGATCATTTCACAACCAAATTATTCTAAGAATTCAAGCATGACTAACCGGAAAAGTTCTAGATTACACATGCAGAGTATGAATACGACTAATCAACTCTCACACACAGTGGCATAAGGACTATTATTCTTACAAAAGCAACCTCCCAAGCAATCGTTCATCACACAAAATACCCCAATAATCATAATGACATACAAAGAATCAGTCACGTCAATCAGTAGCTGTTTCTAAGTATGCATCTTCTTCAGTTTTGAGGGGTTCATAATTTTCAACCAAACTACAAAACATGCTGTAAGTTACAAAACACTACCATATAAGTCAAAACTACTCTATTTTATCTAAGCAACATCCTAAACATGCCAGTTTCAACAAAATAAAACTCCTTAGGAGAAGAACTCTGGCAAAGAAAAACCAAAGGAGTCCTAAACACATATATACAAACCACAATAAACAGACAAACCACCCACAATAAAAAATCTGCAGTTCCCTCACTGCATCACATGAGTGGAAAATGAAGGACTAGGAATTTGCCCTGGACGTCTGTACTAGGACCAAATCTGACTCATCTCCTATGGCACCAAGGGACCGGACCACCTTGATTTCAATTTGCTCGGTAGCAGCTTCAATCTGGAATTAAATAGCAGGACAAAATCACCCTTGTAAAATTCTCGCTTCAAGATTTTCTTGTCATGATACTGCTTCATCCTCTATTTGTATAATGCTGCACTTTCATAGGCCTACTAGCGGAACTCATCCATCTCATTGAGCTAAAACAACCTGAGTTTTGTCGCTTATTCCCAATTCATGTTCAATTTCTTCAAGGACCATGTGGCCTTATGTTCGAGTTTAACTGGCAGGTGACATGCTTTACTAAAAACTAGCTTGAAAGGCGAAGTCCCAATCAGAGTCTTGAAGGCAGTCCGGTAAGCCCATAGAGCATCATCGAGCTTGCGGGCCCAATCAGTTCTGTTCGCATTCACCATTTTTGCTAAATACTCTTTATCTCCCAATTAGAGACTTCCACTTGCCCACTTGTCTAAGGATGATAAGGGGCTTGCTCCCTATGCTTGACTCCATACTTCTCCATCAGTCCCGCAAAGGTTTTAATGCAAAAGTGAGACCCATCATCACTGATTATCGCCCTTGGGGGTACCAAAACGAGTGAATATGTTCTTTTTCAAGAATCCCATGACACTCTTGACTTCGTTATTAGGTAAAGCCACTGCTTCTACCCATTTAGAAACATAACTAACAGCCACCAAGATGTACTTCATGCCACAAGAGATTACAAAGGGCCCCATAAAATCAATCCCCCAAACATCGAACACCTCGACTTCCATTACGAAGTTCATAGGCATATCTTGCCTCCTACAAATATTCCACTACCGTTGACACTGATCATAAGAACACACTATCAAATTAGAATCATGAAAGAGAGTAGGCCAATAATAACCACATTCGAGAACCTTTGCAGCCATCCTCGTACTACTATGATGTCCCCCAACTGGAGAGTCGTGGCAAGCCTTCAAAATATCCAATACCTCACTCTATGGAATACAATGCCGAATAATGTTATCGGCACAAGTTCTGAATAAGTATGGTTCATCCCAATAGTACTGATGAACATCCCGCAAAAACTTTTTTTTTCTAATATGATTTGATCTCATCAGGAATGCTACCAGTCACCACTTAATTCGCAAAATCTGTATACCAAGGTGCCACTTGCATAGATACTGCCAAAACTTGCTCATCTGGAAAAGCATCATCAATATCAAGTTCCTCTGCTGGCACCCCAGTTTTCTCAAGCCTAGAGAGATGGTCAGCAACCTGATTTTCCGACCTTTTTCGATCTTTCACCTCGAAATCGAACTCTTGTAACAAAAGGACCAAACGAATCAGTCGCAGCTTAGCTTCCTTCTTTGCAAAAAGATAACTCAACACAACATGATCAGTGTTATATCCCGTATTTCGCATATTCGAAAAATTCGAAATAATTTTGACTTGTAAGAAATAAGGCGATATTTTGATTTTTATTTAATATATATGTGTTGTTCATGAAAAATGTTGATGTGGAAATATGGAGGAAGGCCAAGGGCAAAATGGGGAATTTTGGAAATTAGTTTCGGGAATTACAAAATAAGACCCATAACTAATTGGGCTCAAAAGAAATGAAAAAAAAGGAAAAGAGGCCCAATGAAGTGTAGTGGCCGGCCATGACCATTAAAAGGGCCCAAGCCCATGAAAATTTTAAAAATCCATGTATTAAAAAGGAAGAAAGGGCCACCATTTGTCTTCATTCTAGAACAATCAAGAAAAACAAAAGAAGAGAGCAAAGTGAGAGAGGGGCCATTCGACCAAATAGTAGAGAAAGAAAAAAAAATTGGAAGCCCTTCAACCTTGATCCAAAAATTAAAATTTTCTTGTATTCCTACTCAGCTCAAGACCCTCTTCAACGTGGTATAAATTTTGAGGCAAGAAAGTATCTTTTGTGGCAAGTGGACAATTTTGAAAAAGGTAAAGATTCTATCTAATTTTTTATGGAAGATATATATATATATATATATATATATATATATATATTGTAGTATATGGAAATGAATGTAAAGTATGAAATTTGTGTGTTGTGGGTGTGTGGGTGTGTGGCCGTGTGTGTAGGTGTAGTGAAGGAAGAGGAATTAAATGTATTTAGTATGTTAATTATGTTGTTGTGGCCTTGTGATGTAAATGGAAGAATAATGGTTCAAGAATTGCATGAAAATTAGTTGTAAGTTGTTGTAGGAAATTATGTGATTTTATTATAGTTTTATGTAATTATGGGAATAGAGTTGTTAAGGTGCAAATTGTGTTGTTGTTGATGAAATTGGAAGATAAAAATGTGTTGTGAATGTTCGTGTCGAAGATTGGAGGTTTCGGGTGAGGTATGGTTTTTGGAGGGATTGTCGGAATATTGTATAGATGGTTTGAAATGTCCTTGAATTATGTTTGAATGATCTTGAGCTAGCAAATGAATATGTAAGTGGCGATATTGGCTTGAAAGAAAACGTAGTTGAATCGAATATGATACGCTATGTAGAGAAGAAAGTTATTAATGTTAGAATACGTTTAAATTGATTCTTGATGACTATTATTATGGTTGTTGGTATTGTTGGTGTGGTTGTTGATGAATTTGGCTGAGTTAAATTCTCGGGGATGTTGAATTTACAGGGGAGATGCTGCCGAAATTTCTGTAGAAAAGTGTTGGTTTAGAATTGGGCTCTTAAGTGTTTATGGCTAATGTTGGTATGTACGAATATTGTTGTAGATCTTGCGAGCCAAAGACTCAAATCCGGATTAGCATAGGGAGCGGGCAAGGCATGTAAGGCTTAACCTTTCCTTCTTTTGGCATGATCCTTTTGAAATGAACAAAAATGTATATGTATGTTTATAAAGGAAATCCTACTCTTAGAGCCACGAGGATGACTAACATCTTTGACTTCCATAAGCTATTCATACGGCTTGATGCATATTTGTGATATTCGAAGACTCTAGTTGTTATGTTTCCGAATGTTTCTCGAAAGAAAATCGAGATGACTAAAGTCTTTGATGAATATTTTGGTACGTAAATATGGTCCAAAAGTCTCCATTGATTTGATCCATAATGTCATTTGAAGTTTCCTAATATGAATATTTGATCCATAATGATGTTCGGAAGTTTTCTAATATGAATGATACTTAAATTTCCAAGTATGGCTTATGAAATTTTTTTCAGAAAGATTCTTACTCTTAGAGCCATTAGGTTGGCTACCGTCCTTGGCTCCCCATAAGCTGTTCCGTATGGTTTTGCTATGTACCTATGATGTCCGATGATATGTACCTATGATGTCCGATGATGTGTGTCGATGCTGTCCAAAGTTTGGCCAAGATGTTCCGAACGGCATTTGAGAGACAAATGATATGACTATAGTTTTGACCTTCCAAGTGTCAACACATTTGATTGTTCCGTCGAGCCTTGATATGTCCGATATGTACATAAGATTCCGAAAAGTTCTATTTGATTTGATCCATAACAATATCCGAAAGGTACTTGACATGATTATGACTTTGTTTTTTCCAAAAATGGCTTCTTAAACGCTTATAGAGCGTTCTGTACTTCAAACGCTCGTAACTTTCTTATACTAAGTCGGATCGACCCGAAACTTGTTTCTGAGCCCTCAGGGGTCGGTGAGTATACTTGTCCATCGAGACTTAGAATTGATCTATATACATATGGTTCTCGATACTCCGCTTGTGCGTGCTACTGTCATATCGACCGCCGAGCCTCGGGCCGGTTATATCATTGTGTGCACTATGTTACACTCGTCACTAACATGTTATGTACTATATGGATCGGAGCCGACGCCTCGGCAACATGATATGTTCTGTCTTCTGTATATATATAAGTAAGATATGTTTTTCAAAGGAAGTATTATTATGGATATGTATATGTTATATGTATGGATCGGGCTGCACGTTCCGCAGCAGTATATATATTATATTATGGATCAGGTCGAACGTTCCTCGGCAGTATATATATTATATTATGGATCTGGCCGAACATTCCTCGGCAGTATATATTATATTATGGATCGGGCCGAACGTTCCTCGGCAGTATATATTATATTATGGATCGGGCCGAACGTTCCTCAGCAGTATATATTATATTATGGACCGGGCCGAACGTTCCTCGACAGTATATATTATATTATGGATCGAGCCGAACGTTCCTCGGCAGTATATGTTATACGTATATATGGATCGGGCCGTACGTTGCTCGGCACTGCTATGTTATATATGGATCGGTTATATGTATATGTGTATGGTGACATATGATGTCAGCACGTATGATCTGTGTTCGGAAAGTAAGTATTCTGGCACTCTGGATGATTTACTCATTTTTGGTACTTTATCTGACATATGACATCGGTAAGCATGATTTACGCTTGGTAATTTAGCACCTTGGTATCCTGACTAATGCACTTACTTTCTTGTGCCGTTGATCCGGTTATGTCTCTATTTCCTGTAGTCCATGCCTTAAATACTCAGTACATATTCCGTACTGACCCCCTTTCTTCGGGGGCTGCGTTTCATGCCCGCAGGTACAGACGCGCACGTGAGTGGTCCGCCAGCTTAGGATATCTATTCTGCTGTGTTGAAGAGCTCCCTTGTTCTGGAGCCTACATTTCGGTACAGACTTTTCTATTGTGTATATGTATGTATATAATCAGGGGTACGGCGGGGCCCTGTCCCGTCATATGATTCTGTTGTCTTTGTTAGAGGCCTGTAGACATATATGTGGGTCGTGGGTCGCTATTGTTCGTTTATGTCTGTGGTTTGCGTCTAAGTGATCCTATTTGCTATGATGGCCTCAACGGCTAGTATGTATATATGCTTATGTATATACTTCGGTATGATATGTACGATATATGTGACCACTTCAGAGTAATATCCGTATAAATTATTATATGTTGGAAATGAATGAGATATGGCTATGTTGATTTGGCAAACAGGTGTGTACGGGTGTCCAGCTAGGGCACCAGTCATGGCCCACGGGGCTGGGTCGTGACAATCAGTGTACACCACAGCCTTGGACCCTAACAAATAGGACCAAGACTTTTCAAAAGCATACACTATAGCAAGCAGCTCTTGCTCAGCCACCGTGTAGTTCATCTGCGCCGCATTAAGAGTCCTACTAGCATAGTAGATCGGGTGTATAATTTTATTGTGCCTCTGGCCAAGCACAACACCAATCGCGAAACCACTCGCATCACACATCAACTCAAAAGGTAGGGACCAATTAGGAGTAACAATAGCAGGAGCAGAAGTCAGACACTCCTTTAATTCATCAAATGCCTTTCGGCACTTGTCATCAAACTCAAACTTAGCCTCTTTTTCAAGAAGCTTGCACATCGGGTTAGCAATCTTGGATAAATCTTTGACGAAGTGCCTGTAGAACCCAACATGTCCCAAGAAACTCCGGACTCCTTTGACTGAGATGGGTGGAGGAAGTTTTGCAATCACATCTATCTTTGCTTGATCGACCTCAATTCCCTTTCTAGAGATTTTGTGACCGAGGACGATCCCTTCCTTTACCATAAAGTGGCACTTCTCCCAATTTAGCACGAGATTTGTCTCTTTACATCTTTTCAGCACTTGACCCTGATAGTCATGACAATCATCAAACGAATCGCCCACAACAGAGAAATAATCCATGAACACTTCCAAGAAGTCTTCTACCATGTCAGAAAAGATCGACATCATGCACCTCTAAAAAGTTGTTGGTGCATTACACAACCCAAAAGGCATTCGGCTGAACGCAAACGTCTCATAAAGATAAGTGAAAGTGGTCTTCTCTTGATCTTGTAGGGAAATGTTGATCTGATTATAGCCAGAGTATCTATCTAAGAAGCAATAGTAAGACCTCCCAGCCAGCCTATCTGGCATCTAATCAATGAAAGGCATGGGAAAATGGTCTTTACAAGTAGCTGAATTCAACTTCCTATAGTCCATGCAAACACGCCATCCAGTAGCTGTACGAGTGGGAATCAACTCATTCTTTGCATTAGGCACCATCATCATACCACCTTTCTTTGGAACACATTGAACAGGACTCACCCACTTACTGTTTGTAATTGGATACACTACCCCAACATCTAACCACTTTATAATCTCCTTTTTCATAACCTCATGCATATTTTGGTTCAATTTCCGCTGATGTTCAATACTCAACTTGCTATCCTCCTCTAGCTGAATTTTATGCTCACAAATACCAGAAGGAATACCCTGAATGTCTGCTATGGTCCAACCAATAACGCGTCTGTACTCTCGCAAAATCTCTACTAATTGCTCAATTTGTTCCTCAGTCAGTAATGCTGAAATGATCACTGGAAATGTCTTATTTGGTCTAAGGAACTCATACATCAGGTGTGATGGGAGCTGCTTAAGCTCAAGCTTTGGTGGCTCAGCAATAGACGGCTTGGCTAGTGGAGTAGTTCGATTTGCGAGATCATGATCAAGCTTTCTCGAGTGGTAAGTGTAAGAACCCAGACCCTTAAGCGCATTTACAATTTCCACATATCCCTTCATATCTTCAGCATCAAAGTTCACTAGAATAGCAGGAAGAGCCTCTCCCAAACTTTTTTCTTCCATTTTATGTTCGACAGCATCATCAATCCTATCAAACGAATCAATAACCGAGATACTCTCCTAAGCACTTGGCAACTTCATCCCCTTGCTTGCTTGGAAAGTCACTTCTTCTTCATCCACTCGAAACTTGATTTCATTCTTTTTAAAGTCCATAAGGGCATTGCCCGTAGCAAGAAAGGGTCTTCCCAATATGATGGGAATATCTCTATCAACCGCACAATCCAGAATAACAAAATCAGCAGGCAACATGAACTTACCCTCTTGCACCAACACATCATCTATAACCCTAACTGGCTTCTTGATGGATCTGTTCGCCATTTGTAATCGCATAGAAGTCGGTCTAGGCATTCCCAATCCGGATTGTTTGAAAATAGAAAGGGGCATTAGATTAATACTCGCCCCATTATCACATAGAGCACGAGCGAATGCATGAGGACCAATATTACACGGAATGGTGAACGCCCCTGGATCTCCTTTCTTCTGAACTGTTGTGGAAGCAGTAATCGAACTCACACAATGAGTCAAGTTCACTGTCTCATGTTGAATATACCTCTTCTTCGTAAGCAGGTCTTTCAAAAACTTGGCAAATCCGAGCATCTCTTTACAGCATCTAAGAATGAAAAATTCACCGTTAACTGCTTCAACTGATCATAGAACTTTTGGCACTTGGCATCATCATTTTTCTTGGCCAACCTCTGAGGAAAGGGAGGTTTTGCTTTGTGCATCTGAGTCAAAGGGTGAAAAGCCCCTTTTATAATCTGTTTCCTAGTATCAGCAGTAACATCTAAAATATCAACATCTTTTTCTTCAACATGGACCTCATCATCTACTATAGGTACATCAGAACACACCTCTTCTTCCTCAATAACCAAATCTATATCAAGCGCCTTCTAGTCATCACCTTGAAGTATTTTACCGCTTCTCGTGCTAATAGAAAAAGTACGCTCTACACCACCACCATTCTTCGGGTTTGGAATAGTATCACTAAGAAGTCCTCCATTTCTAGCAGGATACTGCTCTCTGGAAAGAACATGCATCTACCGTTCAAGGTTTTGAATACCCGCTGAGTGAGAAACCACGGTCTCTGATAGCCCAGATAATGTCTTTTCAGTATTTGTCTGACTTGCCAACACTTTTTCAAGCATTGACTCCAACCTCGAACTACCATGATCATTAGACTGCCCTTTTGGTGGAATGTAAAGGTTGGAACTTCTGTTTCCGAAGTTGCCATTGTTATTGTTGTATCTACCTTGGTTTGCTCCACCATAGTTTTTATTGTAGTTCCCTTGGTTGTTGTTGTATGCACCCTGCCCTTGTTGAGGTCTCCAGTATCTTTGAACTGGCCCGGGAATATCCCCTTTCACGATGTAGTCTGGATATTGAACATTCTCACCTGGCGGAGGGGGACCCTCTTGATATGGACTCTTTTAGACTTGGTACATTCCATGCGGCATGCCTGAGATATCTTCTCAAACGTTCACCTTCATCGCCTCTCTATCATCCAATATCTTCATCAGTAAAGAGATATTAGTGGTCAGCTGTGCCAATGTTTGCTGTGTCTCCTGGCTATCCTTCATAAAATTTTGGATCAATGGTGTCCCAAGTGATAACCCATCGGAATTACTTGAATGCCATGCTTGACTTTGTGTAGTCAATCGATCAAGTATATCAGTAATTGTTACACCCCGCACTTTCAGAACATGAGTATGCCACGTACTTCACCGTAGTAATAGAGTATCGGAGACGTCCTATGAAGTTTTGGAAGGTACAAGCCATGAGAAGTGCGTAACAATGAAGTAAAGGATGAATTACGATCTCGTAAGTCGTAACTGTCATGACCCAACCCCATGGGCCATGACTAGTGCCCGAGCTGGACATTCATATACGTACCTGTTAGATATAGCCAAATTGAAACTATGAACAATATGGAAACTTGCTAAAAAAACTCTGAAGGTTCATAACGTCATCATATATATATGTCCAGATAACTGTCTCATGAGGAGTCACAACTGATCAAATCATAAAATGATACGCAAGCCGACTAGGCTGCCACTACATATCAATATCATGCGCAAGCCGACAAGGCTGCCACTACATACGAACATATCCATAGCACATCGTATAGACACAACTGAAAAAACTTATACACAACCCACACATATGTCTACATACCTCTAAGAATCGATAGCGAAATATGACGGGACAAGGCCCCGCCGTACCCCTGGGAAAACATATACATACATCATAAGATCTGTACCAAAAGTCTAGGCTCCGGAACAACAGAGCTCTCCAAGACAGCTGAGTGGAAGTCCTATGCTGAAGGGTCACCAAACCGACTATCTGTACCTGCGGGCATGAAACGCAGCCCCCCGAAGAAAGGGGGTCAGTACGAGATATGTACTGAGTATATAAGGCATGAAATACAATAAAGAGGATCATAACTGAAATAAAGATTACCGGAAACAAGTATGACTTTTAAAATATCAATACACTTGCCTTATGAAATGAAAATCATGCATATCAATATCATATATCATATCCGGCCCATTATGGGACTTGGTGAATAAGGTCGCCACATACCATCCTTGGCGCCATCATCACATCATCACATCATCACATCATATGCAAACTAAATCATATTTGAGACTCAATAGAATAATCAAAATGAACCATTATTTGAAAATCAAGACAATAGTCATATCAAGTACCCTTCGAATGTCACTATGGATTTTATCAAAATAGAAATTATGGAATCATATACACATATCAATACATAATGAAATAGCTTCTGGAAGTCAAGAACATTAGCCATCCTAGTGGCTCTAAGAATAGGAGCTTCTTTGGAGTCATATATATATACGTCGTCTGTTTGTTTCATAAAGATCATGCCAAAAAGAAAGAAGGGTTAGCTTTACATACCTTTGGCGCTTAATCCATGACTCGATATGTACACGTTGTCCAAAATATCTCAACCTATATTAAGACGTCAAGACTATAGTTAAGCTACGAAATGGCATAAAACGTACTTTAAAGTTAGTAACTTATTTCCAGACAATTGGGCAGCACTTCCCCTACATCGCTCAATTTCCTCACATTTACGCCAACTATACAACAACCAACATAACAACAACTAAAGCACGTCTAAGTTATCGCATTAAGAACTAGTCGAAGCAAAATCCGAGGATACTCCAAAACAGCCCACATACGTTTCACATACGATATCTTATACATTCTTTTCTTATCAAATTAGTGATTCACATTAGCAACGACACAACAACGGCTTCAGCCTTTATATGCAAGAAAATTATCTTAACACTACAACAAGTCCTAAAGCAGCCCGTCAATTACAATCAACACAACACAATTCTTAACGACACTTAGTCCTCCAATTTCACAAGATCAACAACACAATACATAATCTTAACCCTTAATCCCTCAATTCAACAAGAACAACCAACTAAGCAAATATAACTCCATCTTTAATCATCAAATCCCTTTACTTTCATCATTTATTCCATGACAACAACAACAACACCAATTAAAATTAACTCATTATTGCTAGTCTAAAACAGCCCCACATACGACCCAAGCAAAGTTTCAACATCAACACATACAATTTTTGCCTTCAATTCGACATCCACCAATTCATACAAAGACCAATCATTTCTAAAACATGAAAAAGGGAATGAAATCTTACCTTAGAAACAAAGCTCTTATTATCAACATGTAAACTCTTTCAAGAACAGCCATGGCCGTGAGTTGCCATGGCTGTTGTAATCTCCATCTTTTTTTCCTCCAATTGGACTTGAATTCCCTCAACTTAATTGTGTAGAAGGGGGGAGAAGGGGAGCTGGCCGAGAGCTCACTAGGTGGCTGCCATGGCCGTGACTCTCTCTCTCTCTAGAGCTTTGGAACTTCTCTTTCCTCACTCAACTTTGGTGAATGAAAAATGGATTATGGCTTGATGAATTAGTCATCACCTTAAGCTATATAGGCTGCCCATGAAATGGACACATGTCCCTCTATAATGACTCATCCTTTTTTTTAATTAAATCGGTGGGGCCCACTCTAATTACCTAATTAGCTACTTAATTAATCACTAATCTCCACTTAATAATCTAATCATAGTTAATTAATCCCTAATCTCCATTAATATTTCCACACTAATTGGAATTACAAGCAAATCGTGTACTTATTAAAATCGGGATTAAAAAGTTCTTTTCTCATAGCCCAAAAATGATCTTGTCCTTGAACTTATGTCGATTAGCTTACGAATAATCCAACGTACGAAAATACGGGATATAACATCCTTCCCCCCTTTGGAACATTCGTCCTCGAATGTTAAACTTGTCCTGCACTCCCAATACTTCCTTAAACGTCCTTTTATTGAATTATGATGCTTTTCACATGCCCTTTTCATTGGTCGAATCCCTTCACTTTATTATAACGCATTCCAGCTCCATAAGTAACCAATCCCGTAATATTTCTTCTTGCTCTTGCCTCTCGAGGTGATAATTATACGTCGTTGTCTTTACTCTCCTTCTTCATTTCGTAGTTGGTTGACGGTTGTATTGCGAGCTCTTCCGCTGAAACCTTACCTTTCCCCTGGTGCACTTAGTCTTAACTCGACTCTTTCTTCTTCTATCGTTACTCCTTTAAGATGTATCACTCACTTCATCTTACCTCTTACATGTAGACGTCCCTCGTCGATTTATTAGACTTTACAATCCCTGGAGTATTTCATGCCTTTGGCAACCTGTAGACCCTTCGCAGATTCTACGAATAAAACAAAATTTTCCAAGGTGTTACATTATTTTACTTTAATAACCTTACATTGATCTGCTGTTACAGTCCATATTCTGGAATCTTCAGCATCATATATCACTTCTCGACTTTCACTGTCACTTTACCTTTTATCTCTTAATCTCGATCTTTAGGGTTGCCTATCAAGTAGCGCTGGAGTTCTCTCATATAATAACTTTACATAGCCGCTCTGTAATCTTGCTATATAACTCTGAAAGAATTTTTGATTTGACATATAAATTCACTGTCTTCTAGTAACCAGCTCGTTCTGATCATCTCTCTTAAACCATTTCATAATTTCCCTTAACCCAACTTGTAACACTTTAGGCATATTATCTCGTGTCGTTTCCTTATTTTTAATTCAAACTCTTCTATTGCCTCTTTACTCAGATTTTGCTCTTAGTTTTTCTGTCACACATTATGTTGCAATCTTTATAAGAATATGCGAAGGTACTCAAATTAGCCCAAGAAATACCTTGCGTCGTTTCACTAGTCTTCATGCTTTACCTTGCATTCTCCTCTCGTATCTTACAATCGGTATCGAGATAAATCTTCAGCTCAACTATGTGTCCAAAATATCACAACCACATTGTTATTATTGAATCCTTACTCTTCTTATCAAGTATTCACTTAGTCTCATTCTTAGCATACAAATATGCGTATATCACATAACTATTCTTATATAACTTGTACAAAGTACATCCGATCTTAGTCATAGTCTTTCCTCCTCCTGGTTCATTCTGCTTTACATATCTTATTTGTACTAAAACTCACTTGCTGTCTATCTTGTCATACTCCTTTCCCTTCCTTTATTCACCATTTGATTTTCTCATATCCTACTATAGGAGATTTCCTATCCCTTTTCCTTTGCTACTTATAAGTTACAGTATCATTAGCAAACAACCCCATTGCCAACGTCTTAACCTCTAATCTAGTATAGCGTTGCTGTCCTTCGTAATATAGCTTAAATTACTCGTTGTCATTCTCTTATAGTACTCTTTACCTACCTTTTAATGTCATATTATTCAAGATATTTATAAATAATTCTCAGCACTGTCTCAAATACCATCTTGACCACTATCCGTTTATCGCTGGCTTTCAGATCTTATCGACTTGTTTCAGCATGGGATCTCACTTGAAGTTTGAGTATCCATATCAGATATATTATAGTGTCAATTGTTTCCATTTATGCTTACTTTGCTCTCACCCGCTTCCCCCCTTTGGGGTTGTACTTATACCATTATCTGTTTATATTCTGCTTTATGTCCCTATTTCCAGTCTCAAATTCATTTGATCCCAACTGTGCCATATCTGTGTCCTTCCTTTATAATCTATAACTTTGATTATCCGGGTACGAAATCTTAACAAAATCTCGAAGCGATGAGAACTCTTCTATGTATAGTACAAAATCCCATCTAATCATCTGTACTCAAGTAATGCAACCCATGTAGCAACTCGTCCAAGGCCACATTCCACTTACTCCAACCAGTAATTAATTAATACTTATAGTCGTTCCAAATTCTCAGTTAGGTAGAACTTATATTCTGATGATAAGTGTTTAAAGCTCTCTTGTAACATTATCTTTATCCCAACCTGTGTCATATGTTTCCTCTAATGAATTTACAATACATCATTTGTTCCTCAACCTACAGTCCCTGTCCCTTAAGGATTTCACATGTGAAGTCGTATACGCGTAGTACTCCTTTATGTCTTATGCTCTTTCACCCTTGTTGTGTACCCAACGCTAACTTCTAACTTACTCAAAATCATATCGAATTCGTCTTAATAATGGTCTTATCTTACCACCTTGTCGTCGTACTGCACCTTTAAGTTCGTAGCTATATATTTTCCTTTCTATTTTATACTCGTACTCAATTAATTTTGTCTATCTAGGGTGCTTCCTTTATATCCCGTATTTTTGCATATTCGGAAAATTCGAAATAATTTTGACTTGTAAGAAATAAGGCCATAGTTCGATTTTATTTAATATATATGTGTTGTTCATGAAATGTTGATGTGGAAATATGGAGGAAGGTCAAGGGCAAAATGGGGAATTTTAGAAATTAGTTTCGAGAGTTACAAAATAAGACCCATAACTAATTGGGCTCAAAAGAAATGGAAAAAAAAAAAGGAAAACAAAGGCCCAATCCACAAGTGTGGCCGGCCATGGAGGAAAATATGGGCCAAGCCCATGTGTCAATTTAAAGTCAAGTCCACAAATAAATAAGAGGAGCTATTAGTCATCTTCATCTAGAGTGTTCAAGAAAACAAAAGAAGAGAGAGAGTGAGAGCAAAGGGGCGGCCGAATAGAGGAAAGAAAAAAATAAAAATCTTGGAGCCTTAATCCTTGGTTCAAAAATTCATCTCTTTTTGAATTCCTACTAAGTTCAAGACCCTCTTCAACATGGTATAATTTTTGGGGAAAGAAAGCACTTTTTTTTGGCAAGTGAAAAAATTGGAAAAAGGTAAAGATTCTATCCTTTTATTATGTTAATTGTGTTGTTGTGGTCTTGTGATGTAAATGGAAGAGTAATAGTTCAAGTTGGCATAACAATTGGTTGTTAAGTTGTTGTAGGAAATTATGTGATTTTATTATAGTTTTATGTAATTATGGGAATGGAGTTGTTAAGGTACAAATTGTTGTTGTTGTTGATGAAATTGGAAGATAAAAATGTGTTGTGAATGTTCGTGTCAAAGATTGGAGGTTTCGGGTGAAGTATGATTTTTGGTGGGATTGTTGAATATTTTGTAAAATCGTATGAAATGCTTTTGAATTGTATTTGAATGATCTTGAATTAGTAGTGAATATGTAAGTGTCGATATCGGCTTGAACGTACGTGGTGGAATTTAATGTTGATGATTATGTAGAAAAGAAGGCTACTAATGTTAGAATGCGTTCTGAATTGATTCTTGGTATTGTTGGTATGGTTGTTGATGAATTTGGCCGAGTTGTATTCTCGGGGATGGTGAATTTACAGGGGAGATGCTGCCAAAATTTCTGTAGATAAGTACTAGTTAGAATTGAATTTCTAAGTACTTGTAGCTAATATTTGGTAATTGATAATATTATTGTAGATATTGGAGAGCCCGAGACTTTATTCGGGAATTGATTAGCGAGCGATCGAGGTATGTAAAGCCTACCTTTCTTTCTTTTGGCTTGACATATGTGTATGCTTCTAAAGAAAACTCTATTCTTAGAGCCACTAGGATGGCCGACGTCTTTGATCTCCATAAGCTGTTCCATATGGTTTACTATGCATTCATGATGTTTGAAAGATTTTGGTTAGTATACTTCCGAATGATGTCCGAAAAATATTTGATATGGCTAAAGTTTTGGATACATGTATTTTGATATGTACATATGATTCTAAGACCCCATTTGATTTGCTCTTTAGCGATAGTTGGAAGTTTCCTAATATGATTGCTACTTGAAATTTCCAAAAGAGCTTCTGAAATGCTTCTAAAAAGTTCTGTACTTCAAAAGTCTGTAACTTTCACATACTACTTCCGATTGACCCGAATCTTATTTTTGAGCCTTCAGATGTTTGTAAATATATTTGGCTATCGGGTTTGAAATATAATTATGTACTTATATGCATATGGTTTCCGCACTACTCCGCTCGTGCATACTACTATGATATCGTTCGCCGGATCCCGGGCCGGTTTTGTGATCGTGCGCACTATGTTATATTCGGAAGTATGATGTGTTACGGTTCCCGAGGCCTCGCCATAGGGCCGGGTTCCTCTTATATACGGCGTTATGATGTGATATGGCATATGATATGTTCTGATATTGTGATATGATATGATGATACGATGTGTTCGGGGATTGTACGGGCGACCGCTTAAGACGATATTTGTTTTCAGTATTTGCTTAAAATAACGTATGTTAAGTTGATTAAATCTTTGATATGTCGATCCGGTACGTAAGTCTGTTTGGGTGTCCAAATAGGGCACCATTCGCGGCCCACGGGGCTGGGTCGTGACAAAAGTGGTATCGGAGCGGTTTGTCCTCGAAATGTCTACAGGCCGGAGTACACGCTCACAGTCTGCAGGCAGACGATTTGACAGTGCAGGGCAGTCTGGAGCAGGCCAGAGTTCCAGAGCCTCAGGTTCGCAGACGAGCAGGGGTCCCAGTTAGTCTAGGCCACCCATGCCCCCGGTGTTCTTATTGTGGGAGGTCGCACCCAGGAGAGTGCTATAGAGCTACGGGTGCCTGTTTTTCTTGTGGCCGCCAGGGCCATATTATGAGAGACTGTCCGTTGGCAGATGGTTCTGGTGGTGCAGCTCAGCCGACGAGATCAGCTGCTGGTTCGTCTTCCACTCCTTTAGTTATGCGCCTTGTGGGGAGAGGTATTCCAGCACCAGCGAGCCGCGGTAGAGGCCGTGGTGGGGTTTATGATTCTAGCGGTGTTACACCTCGGAAAATTTTCCGTTGGTACGCAAGAGAACAAACTAGTGATGAATATGAGTGCATTATGTCCATGAGCAAGAAACGACGTTTGATGACCTTAGGCGAGATTTCGAAAGTATCCGATGTGAGACGAGGAAGTTGGCTAAGTTAAGATGAGATACAAGGTGAGCAATGCATGTGCATGGACGGGGGTGATTGAAATGAGAAGTCTAAGAAATATGGGAAGTTGCAGAATTGCAACTGCCCAGTGGTCGTATATTGCAAAATACGGACCGTAAAGTGCAATACGGTCCGTAAACTGCCAGGTCGTAAACTGGCATGCCAAACTTCAACTTTCTGCCAGCCGAGGAAATGGCTAAACACGACCTGGTAGACGGACCGTAAAGTGATTTACGGCCCGTAAACCATGGTCGTAAACCACCATGAAGGCAGCCCAGCTTCTGGTTCTAGAAATGGCTAAATACGCCCATGGAGGACGAGCCGTATAGTGGAATACGGTCCGTAAACCTCCATGGACGACCACTGTTCACCCAACACAGATTTTCCAATTCATTAAATATGAGGATCAAGACTTATTTTATTTCATTACAACATTACACCACTTCTCTCTAAAACTTCTCTCTACATTTATTATATGAGTTTTCAAGGATTATAAGCCATCAATAACATTAAGACAAGTGAATCAAGGATAAGGGAATCATCAAGGATCATCGAAGTCAAGAAATCCAAATGGAGAAAAACTAGGGTTTTGCTCAAAGAAGAGTATTATCAACCAAAACTTGTTCTTACAACTTCTAAGGTAAGATTCATGATTTTTACAAGATGTTTAAGGTATTGGAGAATTAAAATACATGGATTGTAGAAAATGTGGTCAACTAGGTCATGAATGATGAATAGTGACATTTTGTGAAATAGTTTGAATTGAGTTATGAATGTTGTTGTGTGGTGATATGAATGTGTTATAAATGGTATTAAGATCATGAACTAAACACTTTAGACGAATGGACGAAGTTGGGTGTTATGACCATGAATGTGGGTGAATTAGAGGCAAATTGAGGAATCTAGATAATGTGGATAATGTGAATGACTAATGGCCATTGTTATGATATTAATGAAGGTATAAACGCTAGCATTGGAAGGGAACGTGCAAGTGTAGAATAGTTTGACGGAAAGGTATGTAAGGCTAAACCTTCTTTCATAAGGCATGGTTCTTGGCCAAATTCCTAATTCCTCTATATGAGTATGTTGTCTTCACATGGTTGACATTCCGAGCTCATAAGCTCACGATCCTTGATATGTACTATGATTATACTATGTTCCTCGTATGACGAGTAAGTCTATAATGTAGATGTAACGATAATGATGAAGAGAGTAGAATGAGATTAGAGATGCTTACGAGCTATGATATATGTATATGTACGCCTATGAAGGGCTATGATAAGACCCCGAGCTTATGATGCCGGGTAAGACTATATGTATATGACTATGTATAAAGTATGTATACGATTACGAAACGTGCGCACACCTCTGCAGATGGTACGAATAACCCTGACGCCTTGGTAGGGCTAGGTATGTATGATCTTGAGCCTTGGTTGGCCAAGTATGTATGACACACCGATCCTACGAGGTTAGGTATGCTATGTAAATACTATGTATATGATACGACCATGTATATAATATGAATATGAGTGTGATAAGACTTAGTAAGGGCATGTATACGAATATGAACACAAGGTGGTATGGCTATTATTATGGGATACGAACGACGATGTATGCAAGTAAGCGACATGATGATGATGATATTACTGTCTCCCCTCCTATGCTATTTCATATGATATCTATTATGCTTCTATATTGATGTTGATCATGCTTTACATACTCAGTACATTCTTCGTACTGACGTCCTTTTGTTTGTGGACGCTGCGTCATGCCCGCATGTGCACAGGGAGACAGACTTGATCCATAGCTGCTTATTCAGAGATTACATAGCAGAGCTCCGTTTCTTTCGGAGCCGTAGCTTGTGGGTACTTATTCTTTTGTGTATATAATTATGGGCATAGCGGGGTCCTGTCCTGCTCATACGATATGTCATACTCTTAGAGGCTCGTAGTCATGTGTATGTGGGTAGAGATGTTCGGCCACGTCGGCCTTGTACTTATGATGTGGCATAGATACCTATGATATGTTAAATGATTATGGCGTCTAATGGGATCAATATGATTAACGATAAGAAAAGCACGAATTGACTTATGGGTCACCTAGATGTTATGTTATGTACGTTAAGGGGGTGCTCGGGTGGGGTAGCACCGGGTGCTCGTCGCGGCCCCCTAGCCGGGTCGTGACAAAAGTGGTATCAGAGCAGTTCAGTCCTAGGATGTGTCTACGAGCCGTGTCTAGTAGAGTCTTGGTTATGGGTGTGTTGCGCGCCACACTTATAAACGAGAAGCTGCGAACATTTTAGGAATATATGACCTTCTTTCTTCATAAGAATTGTGCGATAGAGCTATGATGTAAGAAATTCTTGTTCCTAAATCGGGTGTTGTGTATTTCAGAGATGTCTAAAAAGAAAAGGATACAACAGCCCAAAAGGGCAAGACGGTGGCAGAAAAGCGGGCTGAAAGAGCACCGCCACCGGTAGTAGAGGAAGATGAGTCCCAGAGTTCGGCTCAATATCAGTCCTCCCAGACAGTGCCTATTACCGAGGAGCACGTGGGAGCCGCAGCCCTAGCTCCAGCTCCTCCACCGAATGCTTCGGGCCAAGACGTGAGAGAGGCCATTAATTTGTTGACTCAGTTGGTTACGGCCCAGACTCAGAGGCCAAGCGCAGGGCAAGGTGACAGGGTTGTGAGTGCAAGGGCCCGTGACTTCATTGCTTTGAAACCCCCAGAATTCTTTGGGTCGAAACTGGAGGAGGATCCCCAGTACTTTATTGATGGTATGCTAAGGACGCTCCGGTTGATACCTTCTTCAGACATTGTGTCGGTAGAGCTAGCGTCCTATAGATTGAGAGATATCTCGATCCAGTGGTATACAGTATGGATGGCTTCGCGGGGAGCCAATGCACCTCCGCCGGTATGGTAAGAGTTTGTCGATGCTTTTCTCCGTCACTACATGCCTCCAGAAGTTCGGCGAGCTAGGGCCGATAAATTCTTGAATTTGAGGCAAGGTAACATGAGTGCTACAGAGTATAGTCTCCACTTTAACTCTTTGGCCAGGTATGCTTCGGCCATGGTAGCAGATATGGGCGATCGGGTGCACCGGTTTGTGAAAGGCCTAGGGCCACACTTGAAGGATAAATGCTTAACTGCGTCCCTTCAGGATGACATGGATATTGCACGCATTCAGGCACATGCTCAGGAATTAGAGGAACACCTACAGCAGCGGAGAAATGAACGTGAGCAAGATAGGGGACATAGCAAGAGAGCTAGACCTTCAGGTTCGAGGAGCGGGTCCAGGGGTGGACACAGACAGCAGCTTCCCAGCCATTCAGGCTATCCTATGACCAGTCCACCTCCACGATTTTCAGGCCCGGGCCTTGATAGATCTGCTCGTTCAGGGCCGAGTCCGAGTTATACAGGACCTCAGTTCAGAGGTGATTTGGGCCAGTCAAGGCCGCCCGTACCACCGTGTTCCCAGTGTGGGAAGATGTATTGGGGTCGATACCGATTTGGTTCAGATGATTGCCATTCATGTGGTCGGCCAGGCCATATTATGCGTGATTGCCCCTCAGTACATGGTAGAGGTAGGACCCAGCCATCAGGGTCGGTAGTCAGATCTTCGGCATCTGTACGCCCTACGGGGAAAGGTTCACATGTGACAGCTGGCCATGGTAGAGGCAGAGGGAGAGCTTCCAGTACTAGCGGTTCTCAGCACCGTATTTATGCTTTGGCTGGACGCCAAGATCTTGAGTCTTCTCCTGACGTAGTCACAGGTATATTATCGGTATTCTCTCATGATGTATATGCTTTGATTGACCTGGGCTCCACATTGTCTTATGTTACTCCATATATTGCAGGTCGGTTTATAGTCGAGCCGGAGTCGATCAAACCTTTTGCGGTGTCTACGCCCGTTGGCGAATCGGTGATAGCTAGCCGAGTGTATAGAGATTGTGTAGTCGTGATATGTGACCACCTTACTATAGCTGACTTGCATGAACTAAAGATGGTAGATTTTGATGTCATTATGGGCATGGATTGGTTGGCTTCTTGCTACGCCAATGTTGATTGTAGAATGAAAATGGTTCGCTTCCAGTTTCCGGGAGAATAGAGTGGAAAGGAAATACGACATCACCAAAAGGTAGGTTTATTTCCTATCGAAAGGGTGCATTTATCACCTAGTGCGAGTTCAAGATGTAGAAGCTGAGTTGCCGACTCTTCAGTCAGTTCCGGTAGTGAACGAATTTCCGGATGTTTTCCTGGAAGAGCTTCCAGGCCTTCCTCCCGAGCGAGAGATCGATTTTGCGATTGATGTGTTGCCAGACACTAATCCCATATCTATTCCTCCCTATAGGATGGCACCCGCAGAGTTGAAAGAGTTGAAGGAGCAATTGAAAGACTTGCTTGGAAAAGGCTTCATTAGGCCTATTTCATCCCCGTGGGGATCACCCGTATTGTTCGTCCGGAAGAAGGATGGCTCCTTGAGAATGTGCATTGATTATCGGCAATTGAATAAAGTGATAATTAAGAACAAGTATCCCCTCCCGAGGATTGATGATTTATTTGATCAATTGCAAGGTGCCAAATGGTTTTCAAAGATTGATTTGAGGTCCGGGTATCACCAAGTAAGAGTTAGGGAGAAAGATATCCCTAAGACAGCTTTCAGAACAAGATATGGCCATTTCGAGTTCCGAGTAATGTCGTTTGGGCTAACTAATGCACCGGCAGTGTTTATGGACTTAATGAACAATGTATTCAGGCCTTTTCGGGATCTATTCGTGATTTTGTTCATCGATGATATCCTAGTGTATTCTAGATCCGAGGCAGAACATGCGGATCACTTGCGTATTGTCCTTGGAGTTCTTCGAACCCGAGAGTTATTCGCGAAGTTTTCCAAATGCGAGTTTTTGTTGAACTCAGTGGCATTTCTGGGCCACATTGTTGCAGCTGACGGTATTCGAGTGGATAGCCAAAAGATTGAGGCAGTGAAGACTTGGCCAAGGCCCACGACCCCTACGGAGGTTCGTAGCTTTTTGGGCTTAGCAGGTTATTACAGAAGATTTGTTGAGGGTTTCTCTTCTATTTCTGCACCGCTCACCAAGTTGACTCAGAAGTCAGCTAAGTTTCAATGGACAAATGCTTGCGAGCGTTGTTTCCAAGAGTTGAAAGTCCGACTGACTTCAGCCCCAGTCTTGACACTTCCAGAGGGATTGGAAGGATATGTTATTTATTGTGATGCTTCAGGCGTCGAGCTAGGCTGTGTATTGATGCAAAATGGTAAGGTTATTGCGTATGCTTCTAGACAATTGCGGAAACATGAGCAGAATTATCCTACCCATGACTTAGAATTTGCCGCGGTGGTCCATGCTTTAAAGATATGGAGACATTACTTATATGGTGTCCACGTGGATATTTATACAGATCATAAGAGTCTCCAGTACATCTTCAAGCAGAAAGAGTTGAATTTGCGGCAACGACGATGGCTAGAGTTGTTAAAAGACTATGATGTTGAAATCCTGTACCACCCCGGAAAGGCAAATGTTTTGGCTGATGCTCTTAACCGTAGGTCGATGGGAAGTCTAAGTGATGTACGACCAGAAAAGAAAGAGATGGCCTGTGATCTTCAGCAGTTAGCTAGCCTAGGAGTCCGAGTGGTGGACTCAGGTAGCAGCAGAGCTACTATTCAGAATTCAGCAGTTTCATCGTTAGTAGCGGAAGTAAAAGAGCGACAATATGAGGATCCCATGCTAATGCAGTACAGAGATACACTCTCTCAGAAGGAGGAGGCATCATTTGACATTTCGGAAGACGGAGTTCTCCGATGTCGAGGCAGGTTATGTGTTCCCGATGTGGCAGGTTTACGCTATCAGATTTTGAGAGAAGCTCATTGTTCCCGTTACTCCGTTCACCCCGGAGCGACGAAAATGTTACATGATCTTAAGACTATATATTGGTGGAATGGGATGAAGAAAGACGTAGCGGAATTCGTAGCTCAGTGTCCTAATTGCCAACAAGTGAAGATAGAACACCAAAAGCCGGGTGGCTTATTGCAAGCTATAGAAATCCCAACTTGGAAGTGAGAAGTGATTAATATGGATTTCATTACAGGGTTACCCCGTTCTCGACGTAAATATGATTCTATATGGGTGATCGTGGATAGACTCACAAAGTCAGCGCATTTCTTACCGGTCAAAACGACCTATATGGCAGAAGATTATGCCAAGCTTTATCTTAAAGAGATAGTGAGACTCCATGGCGTTCCGGTATCTATTATCTCCGATAGAGGAACTCAGTTTACAGCCAAGTTTTGGGGGTCTTTCCAAGAAGGTTTAGGGACCCAAGTGCACCTAAGCACGGCATTTCACCCACAGACCGATGGGTAAGCTGAACGTACTATTCAGACTCTTGAAGATATGTTACGGGCATGTATGATAGATTTTGGAGGAAATTGGGATGACCATTTGCCACTCATTGAGTTTGCTTACAAGAACAGTTATCATTCTAGCATTCAAATGGCACCGTATGAAGCTCTATATGGGCGAAAGTGTAGATCCCCAATTGGGTGGTTTGAAACCAGACAAGCTAAGTTGATAGGGCCAGACTTGGTCCAGCAAGCAATAGAGAAAGTTAAGCTCATACAAGATCGGTTGCTAGCGGCTCAAAGTCGTCAGAAGTCCTATGCGGATAATCGTCGAAGAGACTTAGAGTTCGAAGTGAAAGATGGGGTATTCTTGAAAGTGTTGCCGATGAAGGACGTGATGAGATTTGGCAAAAAGGGGAAGCTCAGTCCCCGGTATATTGGGCCATACGAAATTGTGCGCAAAATAGGAAAAGTGGCCTATGAGCTAGACCTACCTCTAGATTTGGAGTTAGTCCATCCAGTATTCCATGTCTCGATGCTTCGGAAGTGTGTTGGAGATCCTACGAGGATCGTCCCAGTGAATGATATTCAAGTTACAGAAAAGTTATCTTATGATGAAATACCCATTGCCATATTAGATAGGCAAGTACGGAGGCTTAGAAACAAAGAAGTGGCCTCAATTAAAGTTCTGTGGAGAAATAACAATCGAGAGGAAATGACATGGGAAGCGGAAGAAAATATGCGATCCAAATACCCACATTTATTTCGGCCCTTGGAAGAAGTCAAAGATGAGACGTCAAAATCATAAGGTATGCATGTTTTCCCTTTTATACATTCAGGTCGTGTGTGGCCAAATTTCTAGTGCTGTTGTATTGTTGCCCTGTGAGGCATTGTTATTGTGGGTTGTTGTGACAGGGTGGTAGTGCCACATTACAGAGGAAACTCTGGCGAAATTTTTATAGAATTCCCCAAGCCTTTAACATTCGAGGATGAATGTTCCTAAGGGGGGGTAGAATGTTACACCTCGGAAAATTTTCTGTTGGTACGCAAGAGTGCATGATGTCCATGAGCAAGAAACGACGTTTGATGACCTTAGGCGAGATTTCGAAAGTATCCGATGTGAGACGAGGAAGTTGGCTAAGTTAAGATGAGATACAAGGTGAGCAATGCATGTGCATGGACGGGGGTGATTAAAATGAGAAGTCTAAGAAATATGGGAAGTTGCAGAATTGCAACTGCCCAGTGGTCGTATATTGCAAAATACGGACCGTAAAGTGCAATACGGTCCGTAAACTGCCAGGTCGTAAACTGGCATGCCAAACTTCAATTTTCTGCCAGCCGAGGAAATGGCTAAACACGACCTGGTGGACGGACCGTCAAATGTGATTTACGGCCCGTAAACCATGGTCGTAAACCACCATGAAGGCAGCCCAGCTTCTGGTTCTGGAAATGGATAAATACGCCAATGGAGGACGAGCCGTATAGTGGAATACGGTCCGTAAACCTCCATGGACGACCACTATTCACCCAGCACAGATTTTCCAATTCATTAAATATGAGGATCCAGACTTATTTTATTTCATTACAACATTACACCACTTCTCTCTAAAACTTCTCTCTACATTTATTATATGAGTTTTCAAGGATTATAAGCCATCAATAACATTAAGACAAGTGAATCAAGGATAAGGGAATCATCAAGGATCATCCAAGTCAAGAAATCCAAATGGAGAAAAACTAGGGTTTTGCTCAAAGAAGAGTATTATCAACCAAAGCTTGTTCCTACAACTTCTAAGGTAAGATTCATGATTTTTACAAGATGTTTAAGGTATTGGAGAATTAAAATACATTTTGTAGAAAATGTGGTCAACTAGGTCATGAATGATGAATAGTGACATTTTGAGAAATAGTTTGAACTGAGTTATGAATGTTGTTGTGTTGTGATATGAATGTGTTATAAAAGGTATTAAGATCATGAACTAAACACTTTAGACGAATGGACGAAGTTGGGTGTTATGACCATGAATGTGGGTGAATTAGAGGCAAATTGAGGAATCTAGATAATGTGGATAATGTGAATGACTAATGGCCATTGTTATGATATTAATGAAGGTATAAACGCTAGCATTGGAAGGGAACGTGCAATTGTAGAATAGTTTGACGGAAAGGTATGTAAGGCTAACCCTTCTTTCATAAGGCATGGTTCTTGGCCAAATTCCTAATTCCTCTATATGAGTATGTGGTCTTCACATGGTTGACATTCCGAGCTCATAAGCTCACGACCCTTTATATGTACTATGATTATACTATGTTCCTCGTATGACGAGTAAGTCTATAATGTAGATGTAAGGATAATGATGATGAGAGTCAAATGAGATTAGAGATGCTTACGAGCTATGATATATGTATATGTACGCCTATGAAGGGCTATGATAAGACCCCGAGCTTATGATGCCGGGTAAGACTATATGTATATGACTATGTATAAAGTATGTATACGATTAAGAAACGCGCGCACACCTCTGCAGATGGTACGGATAACCCTGACGCCTTGGTAGGGCCAGGTATGTATGATCTTGAGCCTTGGTTGGCCAAGTATGTTTGACACACCGATCCTACGAGGTTGGGTATGCTATGTAAATACTATGTATATGATACGACCATGTATATAATATGAATATGAGTGTGATAAGACTTAGTAAGGGCATGTATACGAATATGAACACAAGGTGGTATGACTATTATTATGGGATACGAACGACGATGTATGCAAGTAAGCGACATGATGATGATGATATTACTATCTCCCCTCCTATGCTATTTCATATGATATCTATTATGCTTCTATATTGATGTTGATCATGCTTTACATACTCAGTACATTCTTCGTACTGACGTCCTTTTGTTTGTGGACGCTGCGTCATGCCCGCAGGTGCACAGGGAGACAGACTTGATCCATAGCTGCTTATTCAGAGATTGCATAGCAGAGCTCCATTTCTTTCAGATCCGTAGCTTTTGGGTACTTATTATTTTGTGTATATAATTATGGGCATAGCAGGGTCCTGTCCCGCTCATACGATATGTCATACTCTTAGAGGCTCGTAGTCATGTGTATGTGGGTAGAGATGTTCGGCCACGTCGGCCTTGTACTTATGATGTGGCATAGATGTTTATGATATGTTAAATGATGATGATCGTCTAATGGGATCAATATGATTAACGATAAGAAAAGCACGAATTGACTTATGGTTCACCTAGATGTTATGTTATGTACGTTAAGGGGGTGCTCGGGTGGGGTAGCACCGGGTGCTCGTCGCGGCCCCCTAGCCGGGTCGTGACAAGCGGTCCCTCGAACCGCATATACGCATTGGCTAGTCGACAGGATCAGGAGGCGTCGCCAAATGTTGTCACAGGTACATTATTGGTCTTCTCTCGAGCTGTATATGCATTGATCGATCCGGGTTCTACTTTATCATATATTTCTCCCCTTGTCGCTAGTAAAATTGGGATAACACCTGAACCTATAGAGCCGTTCGAGGTAGCTACACCGGTCTGGGATTTTATTATAGCGAGGCAGGTATATAAGGATTGTTCTGTGATTATATGTGGCCGTTGCACTAAGGCTGATTTTGTAGAATTAGATATGACGGAATTCGACGTTATTATGGGTATGGACTGGTTAGCCTCCTGTTATGCTAATGTTGACTGCCAGAAAGAGGTAGTTCGTTTCCAATTTCCAGGGGAACCAGTTATAGAATGGGCAGGAAATACAACATCGCCGAGAGGTAAGTTTATTTCATACCTCAAGGCCAGGAAGATGATTCAGAAAGGGTATATTTATCATTTGGTCCGTGTGCATGATACTAAAGCAGATATACGTACTCTCCAGTCGGTTCCGGTCGTTAATGAATTTTCAGATGTATTTCCGGACGAGCTTCCAGGTCTTCCCCCTGAACGGGAGATAGACTTCACAATAGATGTGCTGCCAGATACTCAGCCTATATTTATTCCTCCTTACAGAATGGCACTTGCAGAATTGAAAGAATTGAAAGAGCAGCTGAAAGATCTATTAGAAAAAGGCTTTATCAGACCCAGTACGTCACCCTGGGGAGCGCCGGTATTGTTTGTAAGAAAGAAAGACGGGTCACTGCGGATGTGCATTGATTACCGACAGCTGAATAAGGTGACTATAAAGAATAAATATCCCCTCCCCTGGATTGATGACTTATTTGATCAGTTGCAGGGTGCTAAATATTTTTCGAAGATAGATTTGTGTTTGGGTTATCAGCAGGTGCGGGTACGAGAGGCAGACATTCCAAAGACTGCTTTCAGGACCCGGTACGGGCATTATGAGTTCAGAGTGATGTCTTTTGGGCTAACTAATGCTCCAGCAGTGTTTATGGATTTGATGAATCGAGTATTCAGGCCGTTCCTCGACATGTTCGTGATTGTGTTTATTGGTGATATTTTGGTTTATTCACGATCAGCAGAGGAACATTCATATCATCTGAGAACCGTACTTAGCACACTGCGGCAACAGAAATTATATGCTAAATTCTCCAAGTGTGAATTCTGGTTAAATTCAGTGGCATTCTTGGGGCATATCGTTGGAGCAGATGGTATTCGGGTCGATACACAGAAGATCGAGGCTGTACAGAATTGGCCTAGGCCCACGACACCGACTGAAGTACGCAGTTTTCTGGGATTGGCTGGATATTACAGAAGATTTGTGGAGAATTTTGCTTCTATTGCGGCACCATTAACAAAGTTAACTCAGAAGGCAGCAAAATTTCAGTGGACCGATGCTTGTGAACGCAGCTTCCAGTTGCTGAAGGAAAAATTAATTACAGCTCCAGTTCTAGCTCTTCCAGAGGGGTCATACGGGTATGTCATTTATTGTGATACTTCTGGTAATGGGAAAGGTTGTGTATTAATGCAGCATGGTCGAGTTATAGCCTATGCTTCCCGGCAGCTCAGACCGCACGAGAGAAATTATCCTACCCATGATCTGGAATTCGCTGCGGTGATTCATGCTTTGAAGATATGGCGGCATTACTTATATGGGGTCCATGTTGATATCTATACGGACCACAAAAGCCTTCAGTATATTTTTAAGCAAAAGGAGCTGAATTTGCGGCAAAGAAGATGGCTTGAATTATTGAAAGATTATGACGTCGATATTTTGTATCATCATGGAAAAGCTAATGTTGTGGCAGATGCACTTAGTCGTAAGTCTATGGGCAGTGTGACCGACGTGCAGCCAGAGAAGAAGGAATTAGTTCGTGAAATTCATCAGTTAGCCAGCCTTGGGGTTCGTTTGGCCGATTCTGGAAATATTGGGGTTTCTGTCCGAGAGGTTGCTGAATCATCGATTATGGAAGAGGTAAAACGGCGGAAGTTCGAGGATCCTATTTTGGTACAGTACAAAGACGTGGCCCTTATTAAGGAAAAGACTCAGTTCGAAATTTCACTTGACGGGGTATTACTATATGGAGGCAGGTTATGTGTGCCTGACGTTGCAGGGCTGCGGCGGCAGATTATGAGAGAGGCACATTATGCTCGGTATTCTGTTCATCCTGGATCCACTAAAATGTACCATGATCTCAGATGTTTATATTTGTGGGATGGAATGAAAAGAGATATCGCAGAGTTCGTTGCTCAGTGCCCAAACTGCCAACAGGTTAAGATCGAGCATCAGAAGCCCGGTGGATTGTTGCAGGAAATGGAAATCCCAGCTTGGAAATGGGAAATAATTAATATGGATTTTATTACAGGTTTACCGCGCACTCCACGCAGGTATGATTCTATATGGGTTATTGTTAATAGGCTGACAAAATCAACCCATTTTCTTCCGGTCAGGACTACTTATTCGGCTGAGGATTATGCCAGATTGTATATTAAAGTGATAGTAAGGCTTCACGGAGTTCCTATGTCTATTATAACCGACAGGGGTGCCCAGTTTACGGCTAACATCTGGAGGTCATTTCAGGACGGGTTAGGGACTCAGGTGAGTCTTAGTACATCATTCCATCCTCAGTTTGACGGACAGGCTGAGCGTACTATTCAGACATTGGAAGATATGCTACGGGCCTGTGTTATTGATTTTAGAGGTAGCTGGGATGACCATTTGCCGCTCATCGAATTTTCTTATAATAATAGCTATCATTCCAGCATCCAGATGGCACCGTATGAAGCCTTATATGGTAGAAAATGCAGGTCTCCGATTGGTTGGTTCGATGTGGGTGAAACTAAATTGATTAGGCCAGATATGATTCAGCAAGCAGTTGATAAGGTGAAACTTATTCGGGAACGGTTATTAGCAGCCCAGAGTCGACAGAAATCATATGCAGATAGACGACGTCGACCTTTAGAGTTCCAGATTGGTGACTGGGTATTCCTGAAAGTGTCGCCTATGAAAGGCGTAATGAGATTCGGCAGAAAAGGAAAGCTCAGTGCGCGATATATTGGGCCTTATCAGATTATTCGGAAGATAGGCGAGGTTGCCTACGAGCTAGACTTACCATCCGATCTGGAGGCAGTACATCCGGTATTTCATGTGTCAATGCTCCGTAAATGTATTGGTGATCCTTCCAGAGTATTCCCCATAGAAGATATTCAGGTAACGGAGGAATTGTCTTATGAAGAACAGCCTGTAGCTATTCTGGATCGTCAGGTGAGGAGACTGCGCACCAAAGATGTACCTTCTGTTAAGGTCTTGTGGCGAAACAATAACAAAGAAAAAATGACCTGGGAAGCATAGGACGAAATGAAGAAGAAGTACCCCCACCTGCTTCCTATGCCTCCAGGTAATCTAAATTTCGTAATTGGTTATATTGATTAATGAATGATTTATATGTGCCGTCCATATGAAGAACCTCCCCAAAAATGCTTGTAAGACCTATAAGGCTAATTTAACATTCGAGGACGAATGTTTTAAAGGGGGGGGGGGGGGGGGGAGGATGTTATATCCCGTATTTTTGCATATTCGGAAAATTCGAAATAATTTTGACTTGTAAGAAATAAGGCCATATTTTGATTTTATTTAATATATACGTGTTGTTCATGAAATGTTGATGTGGAAATATGGAGGAAGGTCAAGGGCAAAATGGGGAATTTTAGAAATTAGTTTTGAGAGTTACAAAATAAGACCCATAACTAATTGGGCTCAAAAAAAATGAAAAAAAAAAAGGAAAACAAAGGCCCAATCCACAAGTGTGGCCGGCCATGGAGGAAAATATGGGCCAAGCCCATGTGTCAATTTAAAGTCAAGTCCACAAATAAATAAGAGGAGCTATTAGTCATCTTCATCTAGAGTGTTCAAGAAAACAAAAGAAGAGAGAGAGTGAGAGCAAAGGGGCGGCCGAATAGAGGAAAGAAAGAAAAAAAAAATCACGGAGCCTTAATCCTTGGTTCAAAAATTCATCTCTTTTTGAATTCCTACTAAGTTCAAGACCCTCTTCAACATGGTATAATTTTTGGGGCAAGAAAGCACTTTTTTTTGGCAAGTGGAAAAATTGGAAAAAGGTAAAGATTCTATCCTTTTTGTCTTGGAAGAATTATATATATATATATATATATATATATATATATATATATATATATATATATATATATATATATATATATATTGTAGTATATGGAAATGAATGTAAAGTATGAAATTTGTGTGTTGTGGGTATGTGTGTGTGTGGCCGTGTAGTGTTGTTGATGGAGAATGATGAACAAATTTTATTTATTATGTTAATTGTGTTGTTGTGGTCTTGTGATGTAAATGGAAGAGTAATAGTCCAAGTTGGCATAAAAATTGGTTGTTAAGTTGTTGTCGGAAATTATGTGATTTTATTATAGTTTTATGTAATTATGGGAATGGAGTTGTTAAGGTACAAATTGTTGTTGTTGTTGATGAAATTGGAAGATAAAAATGTGTTGTGAATGTTCGTGTCGAAGATTGGAGGTTTCGGGTGAAGTATGGTTTTTGGTGGGATTGTTGAACATTTTGTAAAATCGTATGAAATGCTTTTGAATTGTATTTGAATGATCTTGAATTAGTAGTGAATATGTAAGTGTCGATATCGGCTTGAACGTACGTGGTGGAATTTAATGGTGATGATTATGTAGAAAAGAAGGCTACTAATGTTAGAATGCGTTCTGAATTGATTCTTGGTATTGTTGGTATGGTTGTTGATGAATTTGGTCGAGTTGTATTCTCGGGGATGGTGAATTTACAGGGGAGATGCTGCCAAAATTTCTGTAGATAAGTACTAGTTAGAATTGAATTTCTAAGTACTTGTAGCTAATATTTGGTAATTGATAATATTATTGTAGATATTGGAGAGCCCGAGATTTTATTCGGGAATTGATTAGCGAGCGATCGAGGTATGTAAAGCCTACCTTTCTTTCTTTTGGCTTGACATATGTGTATGCTTCTAAAGAAAACTCTATTCTTAGAGCCACTAGGATGGCCGGCGTCTTTGATCTCCATAAGCTGTTCCATATGGTTTACTATGCATTCATGATGTTTGAAAGATTTTGGTTGGTATACTTCCGAATGATGTCCGAAAAATATTTGATATGGCTAAAGTTTTGGATACATGTATTTTGATATGTACATATGATTCTAAGACCCCATTTGATTTGCTCTTGAGCGATAGTTGGAAGTTTCCTAATATGATTGCTACTTGAAATTTCCGAAAGAGCTTCTGAAATGCTTCTAAAAAGTTCTGTACTTCAAAAGTCTGTAACTTTCACATACTACTTCCGATTGACCCGAATCTTATTTTTGAGCCTTCAAATGTTTGTAAATATATTTGGCTATCGGGTTTGAAATATAATTATGTACTTATATGCATATGGTTTCCGCACTACTCCGCTCGTGCATTCTACTATGATATCGTTCGCCGGATCCCGGGCCGGTTTTGTGATCGTGTGCACTATGTTATATTCGGAAGTATGATGTGTTACGGTTCCCGAGGCCTCTCCATAGGGCCGGGTTCCGCTTATATACGGCGTTATGATGTGATATGGCATATGATATGTTCTGATATTGTGATATGATATGATGATACAATGTGTTCGGGGATTGTACGGGCGACCGCTTAAGACGATATTTGTTTTCAGTATCTGCTTAAAATAACGTATGTTAAGTTGATTAAATCTTTGATATGTCGATCCGGTACGTAAGTTTGTTTGGGTGTCCAAATAGGGCACCATTCGCGGCCCACGGGGCTGGGTCGTGACAATTCCCTTACCATTTCTCCAGTCTATGTCCATATTTCATTCTGTGCACGAGGAATCTCATGCTACTCCTGTATCCTTCGGAAAACACTATTTCTGCATAACCCCTTTTCTTATCCTCCAAACGTATTCTGTTCACCCCTGTTTGTTCTTGTCATACTAGTCATTTTCTAGCACTCATTCTACCTCGTTGCTCATTTTTCTGTAGCTTGGTCTTTCACAAGTTATGCCATTTATATTACTCGTGTTCTCGGCTATGTCATAACCTGTTGCTACACTGTTATCTCGCTCGCTTTCTTCTTATTTCCTTCTTTCAATTAACTCCTTATTTTCTTGGCCTCGCTTTCATTTTCGTTATCATATAATCTTTATTCTGAACTTTTCCTTATAGAAGAACTTTATAAGTCTTTCTTATTCATTCTATAGCTCGCCTTAATACCTTAAGCACATAGATTACGTCATGTCTTTTAGTCACTTCCTCGCTAGGCTTTACTCATTTTCATAACAACCCTTATGATATTCACATTACATCCTGTTCGTAATCAATCCTATAACGTAACACTTCTTAACCTTATTCACGATTCTTACTATGTTTTAATTACACTCTGTGGAGTAGGCGTACTTAATCTTTAACCCTTTCTGATCAATCTTACCCTTAATATCTCACAAGCTGTCTTATCAATACCTTCATATTTATCATAATCCTTCCTCCTCCGTACTTTTATCTCAATCATACTACTACTCCTTTTAACTGTAAACTCGTCGTAATTTATCCCTACTTGTCAATTCAGTTGATACCTTAATATAACACCCTATTAAGACTTGCCAGCCTTTTCTAAATCATCTTTTAGTATCTCAAGCCCTTCCAAATTACCCTAGCATTTCCCTTTTTACCATATTGATACCGATCTCATAATTACTATTACCATCAATTCAATGGTTAACTTATTTCTCGAAGTCAGTCGTACTCGCAACTTAGTCAAATCTTATCATCACTATTGACACGACCTTTCAAGAATATTACGAACTTATATCTCATTCTCTTTTTATTTCTAGGAAAATTTTGGCAGAGTTTCCTCTGTATTTCTCACTATCCAAAAACCTGCACGCAGGAAATACCAACAATGCCTCACAGGGCCAACATATACGTATATATCATATCATATCATAGTCACACAGGGCTCCCAATTTCGAGTAAAAGTATAAAGATGTCGAAACTTACCTCACATATGACACCTCGAGACGTACCTGATCCTTTAACGATCTGTCATGTTATACCTTCCTATCTACCCTCCCTTTCATTCTTCAATTTTACATTTCAATCATACCTCAATATTCTTACCTTATCCGACATGCATCTTTAGCACCGTTGCTTACATGTGTACTTTGTAGCTTCCAATATCATCAGTCACTTTCTCCTGTCGATGTCGTTCTTCAGCTGAAATCAAGGGTTAGTATAAGGAATTTAATTTCCTATGGCTGGGCTCTACCACACGATCTTAGATACGAAAGAAAGGTAACATCCTAAATGTCCTGTAGCTTCCTGTTTATAGATGTGGTGCACAACACACCGATAAACAAGACTCTACTAGACACGGTCTGTAGACACTCCGAGGATGAACTGCTCTGATACCACTTTTTTCACGACCCAACCCCATGGTCCATGACTAGTGCCCGAGCTGGACACTCATATACGTACCTGTTAGATATAGCCAAATTGAAACTATGAACAATATGGAAACTTGCAAAATAACTCCGAAGGTTCATAACGTCATCATATATATATGTCCTGATAACTGTCTCCTGAGGAGTCACAACTGATCAAATCATAAAATGATACGCAAGCTGACAAGGCTGCCACTACATATCAATATCATGCGCAAGCCGACAAGGCTGTCACTACATACGAACATATCCATAGCACATCGTATAGACACAGCTGAACAAACTTATACACAACCCACACATATGTCTACAGACCTCTAAGAGTATCGATAGCGAAATATGACGGGACAGGGCCCCGCCGTACCCCTGGGCAAACATATACATACATCATAAGATCTGTACCAAAAGTCTAGGATCCGGAACAACAGAGCTCTCCAAGACAGCTGAGTGGAAGTCCTATGCTGAAGGGTCACCAAACCGACTATCTGTACCTGCGGGCATGAAACGCAGCCCCCCGAAGAAAGGGGGTCAGTACGAGATATGTACTGAGTATATAAGGCATGAAATACAATAAAAAGGATCATAACTGAAATAGAGATTACCGGAAACAAGTATGACTTTTAAAATATCAATACACTTGCCTTATGAAATGAAAATCATGCATATCAATATCATATATCATATCCGGCCCATTATGGGACTTGGTGAATAAGGTCGCCACATACCATCCTTGGCGCCATCATCACATCATCACATCATCACATCATATATATATATATATATATATATATATACCGTATCCTGGCCCTCTAGTGAGGGACTCGGTGAACAATGCAGTGAAACTGTGCACGAGAACGTATCCTGGCCCGAGACTCAGTGAAAGATATATTGAGGCATGCACGAGCAGAGTAGTGAGCAACCATATGCAAACTAAATCATATCTGAGACTCAATAGAATAATCAAAATGAACCATTATTTGAAAATCAAGACAATAGTCATATCAAGTATCCTTCGAATGTCACTATGGATTATATCAAAATAGAACTTCTGGAATCATATACACGTATCAAGACATAATGAAATAGCTTCTGGAAGTCAAGAACATTAGCCATCCTAGTGGCTCTAAGAATAGGAGCTTCTTTGGAGTCATATATATACGTCGTCTGTTTGTTTCATAAAGATCATGCCAAAAAGAAAGAAGGGTTAGCTTTACATACCTTTGGCGCTTAATCCATGACTCGATATGTACACGTTGCCCAAAATATCTCAACCTATATTAAGACGTCAAGACTGTAGTTAAGCTACGAAATGGCATAAAACGTACTTTAACGTTAGTAACTTATTTCCAGACAATTGGGCAGCACTTCCCCTACATCGCTCAATTTCCTCACATTTACGCCAACTATACAACAACCAACATAACAACAACCAAAGCACGTCTAAGTTATCGCATTAAGAACTAGTCGAAGCAAGATCCGAGGATACTCCAAAACAGCCCACATACGTTTCGCATACGATATCTTATACATTCTTTTCTTATCAAATTAGTGATTCACATTAGCAATGACACAACAACGGCTTCAGCCTTTATATGCAAGAAAATTATCTTAACACTACAACAAGTCCTAAAGCAGCCCGTCAATTACAATCAACACAACACAAGTCTTAACGACACTTAGTCCTCCAATTTCACAAGATCAACAACACAATACATAATCTTAACCCTTAATCCCTCAATTCAACAAGAACAACCAACTAAGCAAATATAACTCCATCTTTAATCATCAAATCCCTTTACTTTCATCATTTATTCCATGACAACAACAACAACACCAATTAAAGTTAACTCATTATTGCTAGTCTAAAACAGCCCCACATACGGCCCAAGAAAAGTTTCAACATCAACACACACAATTTTTGCCTTCAATTCGACATCCACCAATTCATACAAAGACCAATCATTTCTAAAACATGAAAAAGGGAATGAAATCTTACCTTAGAAACAAAGCTCTTATTATCAACATGTAAACTCTTTCAAGAACAGCCATGGCCGTGAGTTGCCATGGCTGTTGTAATCTGCATCTTTTTTTCCTCCAATTGGACTTGAATTCCCTCAACTTAATTGTGTAGAAGGGGGGAGAAGGGGAGCTGGCCGAGAGCTCACTAGGTGGCTGCCATGGCCGTGACTCTCTCTCTCTCTAGAGCTTTGGAACTTCTCTTTCCTCACTCAACTTTGGTGAATGAAAAATGGATTATGGCTTGATGAATTAGTCATCACCTTAAGCTATATAGGCTGCCCATGAAATGGACACATGTCCCTCTATAATGACTCATCCTTTTTTTTAATTAAATCGGTGGGGCCCACTCTAATTACCTAATTAGCTACTTAATTAATCACTAATCTCCACTTAATAATCTAATCATAGTTAATTAATCCCTAATCTCCATTAATATTTCCACACAAATTGGAATTACAAGCAAATCATGTACTTATTAAAATAGGGATTAAAAAGTCCTTGTCTCATATCGCAAAAATGATCTTGTCCTTGAACTTATGTCGATTATCTTACGAATAATCCAACGTACGAAAATACGGGATATAACAGTAACCGGGAAGGAAAATCTTGAAACACAAGAACATGACCATTATCAGGTATAATAAATGATAAATATCATGTAGGGGGAGTTTGGGAATATTCCAGGACCAAGCAAATCAACGAAAATAAGTTTGTCAAAAATTTGGAACAAGTTGGCAGAATTAAGGACAGAATTTTGGGTCAATTTTGGAGGGGTATACCTCCAGGTCTATGAGGAGTTTTAAGGTGTTTTAAAATCTTAAAATGAAGTTTGTAGAGTCTAGTTTCTAACTCAACAAACCTCTCATCGATAGAACATCGGAGTAGAGAATTATGGACGTTACAAGTTCGGCTGACAAAGCAGAAACACGTGCTACAGTAACTACTACAATACTGCTATAGTGCCACTGACTTTACCCACCTATAAAAGGGTCAAGACCCTATTTTTCATCTCCAAAAACAGATCCTAAAGCCCAGCACACATATAGGGGCAAATATGTCATAAAAAGTGACGGTTTGAAGTGATTTTTGGCTAATCAAGGCTCGGGTAACGCATAGTTACGGTTATAGTATCATTTTGCGGTGGATTTCGGCTTGGATTCAAGGTGGATATTGGAGATATTATTGTTCTAACAAGGACAAGGTATGAATCTCTCCTTATTGGTATTAATTTCGGCTTCTTTACGAAAATAAAGTTATTAAATAGTAGTATCACAAGTTGGTTAGTTGAGAAATTTGGAAAACATCGTGTGGGATGTTTTAGGAAATATATTGGTATGGATAATGGTCTTGATGATGTTGGTATTGTTGTTGTTGATATTATGATTTCGGGTCAGGCATATAAACAGGGGAGATGCTGCTCGAATTTCAGCAGATTCTAAATGGATTTAAATTAAGGGTTTAAGACGAGCATACAACGATGTGCCTAAAAATAATATGAATGGTTTACATGTAGATTTACGAGCTTGGAAGGATAAACGTTGAGTAGTTAAGGAGACCAAAAGGTATGTTAAGGCTATTCCTCTTTCTTTTAAAGGCATGATTAATTTCCTATGAACGCATACACGCCTTTCATAATACCTTATTTTTGAAAATACTAGCAGTTCATGATTCTCAAAATGTTTATGATGCTGAAGATGAATGTTTTCTATAAGGACCATGATGAGGATTATGATGATCCCGTTTCTGGAGATTCCAAGTTATGGTTTTAATGTCATTGATGAGATTACTAGCTGGTTTCAAGATTTTGATTATGTTTGTTGATGTTGATCTCATCTTATGATTTTGCTCAAAAGGCATGATTCTTATTTTATGATTCCATATACGTTTCCATAACTCTCTTACTTCTAAAAGTTAGAAGTTCATGATTCTTAAAAACTTCTTATGATACTTAAGATGAGATGTTTTCTATGATGAACATGATGATGGTGATGATCTTAATTCTAGAAATTCCAAAGCTTATGATTTTAATGCTATTATGAGATTATTTAGCTTATTTCATGATTTTCTCGATTTTATTCATTGTTGTTGATCTCACCTTATAATAATTGTTCCTCCAAGGTGGGACAAACGATGATGATTGATCCATAATATAATCGGAGGTTACTTACCTTACGTCACTCGATATAGTTGTGGCTTTTGATTGGGCTCTCATGCACGCTCTATGTATATGTATCCGCGCTATAGTCGGTCGGGCATGGCACGTAGATGTGCACACCACTGCAGTGGGCATGTTATGATATTGCCCCGGACGCGGGCTAATAATGATAACACCGAGCCTTACTGGCCGGGCATGATACTATATATATGACACCGAGCCTTAATGTCCAGGCATGGTACTATATATATGTCTAAGAATATTTTTTTTAAAGACCAAACATGCATGACATCTGACTTATGAGGCGTCCAGATGTACAGGTTATCTCTCTTATTCCATGTTACCTTTCATATCTATATTATGTTGTTATTCATGCTTTACATACTCAGTATATTATTCGTACTGACATCCCTTCCTGTGGCCGCTGCGCTCATGCCCGCAGGTAGGCAGGGAGACAGATCAGACCCGTAGGTGTTCTATCAACGAATTCTCAAGAGCACTCCACTTACTTCAGAGCTGCAGTCTATTTGGTATTGTCCTTATGATCATTTGTATTCTATGTAGAGGCTCGTAGACGTGTGTGTACAGTTAAATGTTTTATAGCTCCACCGGTTCATATTGTAATATATTGGAGGCCTTGTCGGCCTTATTTTTAGCTCTTGATACTTTACTGTTAGCCTTGCCAGCTTTATGATATACGTTGTGTTGTGGTGACCTTGTTGGTCCGCATATGAACCTATGTGCTGAATGATCGGATATTCCTGTGTTGGGCTTTTTCTGCGTGCAGGTGTTCTTTGAGTTATAATTTATAATGTTCAAAGTAACGGATAAGTCAGGTGGTTCCCGACCTACGGGTCAGAGCCCATCATACTCCTGGTTGGGGTGTGACAGTAATATTAGCATAGGACTTATTCATGAAACACCCGCCAGCAGCATTATTGGCTATTGCTTGGGTCATAGGATCCAACCTTCTGTAGAACTTCTCCTTCATAATTTGATCTGGGAAACCATGGTTCGGACTCCTATCCAAATGTTCTTTGTACCTCTCCCAAGCTTCAAAAATTTGTTCCCTATGACGTTGTTTGAACTAGTAAATCTGATCACGAATTTCAGTTCTTTTACTCGGGGGATACCACTTCTTGAGAAACACTTTGACCATCTCTTCCCATGTAGCAATAGAGTTTCAGGGCAGCTTTGTGAACTATTTTCTCACTTCTCTGGCTAATGAATATTTAAAGAGTTTCGGTCGGACCACTTCTTGAGTCACACCCCGTTGGATATGCTGAGCGCATACCTCCAGCAAGTTTGTTATATGTAGGTGAGGGTCATCATCGACTGCATTCCAAAAATATCCTTCTTGTTTGACCTTATGATAGAGGGAATTATCAAACTTAATAGTATTAGCACTCACCCTCGGATGAATTATTGCAGATGCAAAGTCTTCTTCTGGTTCTGACTTATCAACAACAACATTGTCAACTGAAAGTTCGTTGTTAGCATGATCACCTGGTTTACAAGGTAACAAACAAGGTGTGTTGGAATATGACAAAGACTTTAAGAAGAGTAAAAACTATTTAGTAATTTTAAAACCGTATTCCCCAGCAACGGTGCTAAAATTGATACACTCAAATTACATCTTTTAATAGCGTAAAGCGGACGATGTCAAATATAGTAACCCAACAAGGTTGGAGTCGAATCCCACAGAGAGTATAGTGTGAAAAGTTTACTAAACAAGTATTATACTAATCTTGCGGTCCTGGTATATTCCAAAAAAAGGGTTTTATAGGAGTTTTGATTTGTGGACTAATTTAAAGTGACTAGAAATTTAGAGTTGTAAATATATGATTAAAGGGAACCAAGGTTGTGTCCCCGTCAGATAAAGTGTATGATCATGGGTATCGATCTTGATATACTTCTAATGGATCGTTTGTATGGATGCGCTTAACCTCTATGTGAATCTAGACTATTTTCCAATAAGAAAATATTATTTCTTTCTATGCTTTTTCCAAAGATAAGAAAGTATGCATGAAGAACCCTCAATTATGCTAAGTAAATTCCTCTTATTCCTAAGTGAATTTATTAAACAAGATTTAAAGCCTTGAGTTCTTGTTATTTGTTCTTACCTAACCCTAGTTATTTTCCCAAATAAACTAAAGTTTATGGCTTTAGCTAATGTTTGCAACCACTAACTATATGATGAAAACAAAGAACAAATAAACCCTAACAATCCATTATGCGTATATCAACCATAATCCCCAATCACAGACACCCATCCTTGGGTTCACAACCTTAGTAAAGGTGTTTAGCTACTCATGGAAACAAGAAAACAATAAAATATTGAAGATTGCATAATTGTATTTTGTGTTGAACTTACGAATAAAACTTGGAAATAAACGAATGTAATTGTCTGGAAAATCTTCAAAAGTAATAACAACCCAAAAGTAATTACCACCCATCTAAAACTCCATATGTCTGAAAAATAAACCCTAAACAGGTATTTATACAAGTTAAACTCAGAATAATTAATCCTAATCCTATTCCAGGTCGGTTTGCAACTTGACGGGTCGTCATTGTGCTTCGACGACCGTCGATCATGTCGACGGTGCAACTCGACGGTGTGATGGCACTTTACACTTTGCAGGAAATATGTCGATGAGGTAACTCAACGGACCGTCAAACATGTTGACGGCCCATCGATCATCCAGCTGTGCAGGTTGTCGAGCTTCCTTGGCTGCAGGAACCCTTCTTGCAATTCTACGATCCAAAATGATCCAAAACCATGTCGGCGGTCCGTACATAGTGCATATCAGTACAAAACACTTGATTTCCTTATTTTTCTTTTGCCGAGCATTTTAACTTCGAAATACCTGCACAACACACAAAACACAAACTTACTCGAAAACAAGTAAAACTTAGAGTTAAAGAGTATTAGATGTGCCGTAATTTCACGGCAAATCAGAGCATAATAACCTAACTCGTCGTCCGCATCATTTCCTTGGAATTCGAGGAACATTTTGAACGGGTTCTCTCCTCCTTCGGCCTTTATGTCGACAGGCTCTTCCATGTCCTGAGGCTCTTACTCATCTTCCTCCGGTTCCTCTTCTTCTTCCCCCGGCTCTTCTTCCTCCTTAGGCTGTTCTTTCTTAACGGGTTCAAGGACCTCTTCCCAGGGCTCTGCTCCCTTAGGTGGGTCCGATGCGAACACCCATGGGTCTGAACCGACCCCTCATTCCCTGTTGGTTTCCTCTAAGGTTCCTTCTCTGGGTGTTACAGGTCTTCTTTCTAGTGGTATGTAGTTCAGCACCAACTCCCTCACCTCTTCGGGGACATTTTTTTAATACTGTTCTTGGGGTATGCCCTTCGGCGGATTCCCAACTATGTCCAGTAATCCATCTACCTCCTTAATTTGTTTCCTTATTTCTTGGAGGTGTTTCTCCATTTGCAGCACTTTCCCTCATAACATCTCAACCATCTCTCCCAGAGTCCGTGCTTCTTGCCTACCTTGGTTCGCCATTACAAGTCAACATTTTGTGGAGATAAGTTTAAGTAAGTTTCAAACTTCATGGTTTTTCTTTTGGGTATGTAGTTTAGATTATTGGATCAATTGTACCCAAGATCAATACACGATCGGGCACGTAGCAGATAAGCATGTGATTTACAGGCATTTATACTACTCGCGTTCTAAGGGCCTTTTGATGTCTTGGCTTGGTTCGTTCCGGCCTTATTGACCCTTCGGAGGGTAGTCTGGATACGAAGGCGCGCTTGATAGAGATCCATTCTGACAATCACCTGGTCTATTTCTTCTAGGATTCTGGCCAAATGCTCTTTTGTACCTTAGAAGCATTCTTTCATGCATTCGTCTTCTTGGGCTTCTTGGAGAGGTGCGGGTTTCGGCGCCGGTGTGAGAGCCAAATGTCCCTGCAGCCATGAACGACACTCAGTGTCACACCCTGCTTCGAACTTTTCAGGAGCCAGAGTATCTGGGCCCCAGCTCACACGTCCATTCCATTCTCTGAGGATCACCCTAGCGTGCCTGATTTTCTGTTTGTTGTGTTCGATGATGAACTACTTGGAGTTTCCTACTTGAGGTATCACTTGTCTCCTGCAGAATTGTCTTAAAACCCTAGATGGATAGTAAGGACGGATTCCTCGAACCCCGACTAGCGGCACAAATGGGCAATTTTTGCCTCAGACTAATCGGGGAACATCCAACTGATCCGATCTTCAGTTAACTCGGTCAAGAATCCAGCCCAGGAGTTTTTGAACATATACTAGAGATTTGGAAAATAATTCACCAGGAGGTCTATCCGGTTCTGTCGATTCCAACCCTGAACCTCTTGGCCATGTTAAGGTGTTTGATATTCCACCATTGCAGCAACATATTGGACCCTTAGAAGTATCAGAGGCGATTTCGGCATTTGTCAAGAGCTCGGAAGATGTTAGCCAATATGATGGTGCCAGGTCAAAATACCTCGTCTCTTGATCCTTAATTATCCCGTGGAATATTGTATGGGCCAGGTATATCACCTTAGTTTCCATGGCCAACGACTCATCCTATGAAAAAACCACAATGCTTAACAAGACTATGGCAAAGGCTAAAGGTCTAGCGGCTTTCCACTTTTCTCGGCTCCTGAATTCTCTTTGATATAGGGTGTATCCGGTGACGTCTCCGAACTTGCGGTATAGATCCCTAAAAGCTACAGTGGGCCCTTGCGCCTAGGATGCTTTGGTCAAAGAAAGAAATCTTATAATCTAGCTGATGGTGGGCCTATGCGGGAATAATAGATTGTGGTCCGGCTTGTGTCGCCTCCTCAAACCGGTTCCATTGCTATCTATAGCGTCCCTAATATCCTCTAGGGTGGGAGTCATTCGATATCCCTGAAATGGAACAACATTTCTTTATCATCCCAAAACCCCGTCAACACTTCCATCAGCTCTGGGCGACCTTTCATTGTCATTATGGAGGGCAAGTATCCGAAAGTGTAGTTGATCGTTCTCTGGTGAGCATCCCCCAACCATTCATACCAGGCCCTCAACAATTCTGGAGCTTCCTTAACGATGTCAAAATCAATTCTTCGTTCCATCTACAAAACAAAACACGGTTAAGATTCCCCCCGTCCCCATATGATCAATGGTTCATCACATAAGCACAAATATGTTTCCACATAACACATAAATGATATGCGGTGTTTTTCAGGTCATAGACCGTCCAAACATTGGGTAGTCACCCTTAATGAGCCTTACGTAGGTCTGAGATACCCAAGGCCCCTCTAGGCATAAATCCTCTAGTTCAGTAGGGATTTGGCTTAGCTCTATCCTAGTTTTTCTAGAGTGGTTTTTCATGAAAGACCGGGAACCCGAGCAGCCAACTGGGGCTGAACTATTAGGGTTGTTGGACGACTGTATACCAATCCCGCCTCATAATAGTTCCAAGAGAAAATTTTGGTTTTATAGTGAAGGAACGACCACGTGCTCCGTCGAAGTCTCCTTTGGAACAAAGTGTAAAATAAATGCAAGGAGTGGTGGAGTTATGATATGCATGCAATGACAGTTAATAATTGTGGGAAAGCAAACACATCAGTTTATAACAAATATACTTATATTATACTGGAATCCTTATGGTTATAACCTTTAAGGTTCCCAGCAGAGTCACCATCTCTTACGGTTCGCTTTTTACGCAGTGTTAAGGGATAAAAGGCTACTACGAACTCGTTGGTGCTCTTTCGGACTTTGTTTCAAAAAAGAGTCGCCGCCTAATTTTTAGGAAATTAGGAAAATCAGTTTTGAAGGGTTTATTCAAATACCGTGAAAAAACCTTCGTAATCCAGAGTTCTAGATAAGGGCTCTGATGATCCCCTGGGGAAGGTATTAGGCACAATAGTATTAAGATCCGTACTATACAGTTGACCTTCGAATTTCAGTGTATGAGTATTTGCTTAAACTGCTTATTTTGTGTTTATTTTCTCGTAAAAAGAACTGTCATGCATATCATTTATTTTGAAAGAATATATCCCTTTTATTTATAGGGGTATCGTAGTTTCGGATTTATATCATCCGAGTATAAGTTGTTTCCTTTTATATATGAGGAATAAGTATAAGTTTTTAAAAAATGTAAAGGAAATGTTATTTATGAGTTATTTATTTTATACTCATACACCGGAGCTCTGGTTGACTCATATTGCTACGTTTCAGTCTTATCTGGAACTTTATATTACACGTAGGTTCTTAAGATGTTTGTAAAGGGCATTTTATATGTTAAAAGAAGTATATCCCGTCTGTAAATGCTCGTCTTTTTGGACCTGTCCTCGGCCAAAATTGTGGAACATTTTGAAGATCTCTTGCTATCCTTAATTTTCAGGAAAGGAGTTATATTTTTGTAAAAAATCTAGTCTTTTATTTAAGAGTCAAGCACAGAACTGATCCAATTTGTCCATAATTTTATCGCAATTGAGGAAAACTGTATAGGCTCAAACCGTTGGCGTTGAGCTTCCTTTTATATGACTAAAACCGAGTAAATTTTGTAAAAGAAAATAGTTTGTAATAAGAGTCATTTGAGTTTGACAACCAGTTTTGGAAACACCTTTGTTTTGTCAAAAATGTTGCTAACTTTTGAGTTAGAAAAACAGTATCAATTTACACTTGAAATAGTTTTAGGAATCCCTTTTTATACTTAGTTTTTAAAACGTTATGTTTGCCCGTGGGTTTTAAAAAAAATCGTTGGGGGACCTAAAGTCATCTAAACGGCATATGAACCTTGTCCTAAGATGGCTAATTCCAACCATAAAATATTTCCACTATAATATGAGTTTGATACAAGTTTCAAATACATCAAAATTGAAATGAAAAAGCAAATATAACAATGTAAATGGAGCCAAAGTTAGACTAGGGGCGTACCAAGCCCCCCAATTAGCCATTTTCACCCACGGCTGGGCCTTCTGCGTGCCTCACTATTTTCTTTATCTTCGCAGACTTGATTTTGAATGAATTTCCTATTAGGCCTTAGGTGGGCTTGATTGGACCTTGGTCATGAGAGTAAAAGGGGGAGAAAAAGAAAAGGGAATCAGTTAGCTTATAAACACTGAACTTGTCAAACACATATTCATAAACATATACATATTTAACGATTATATGTGACCTATACTTATCCCTTTTGCTTCTAAAAAAGTGTTCATTTTAATTCGAGATTCGGAATGATATGAGGACTGGGTCCTAACCCTATGTCCCTGATGTCACACAAGTTCCAAGGGGCTTCTATGAACCCTAGGCATGGCTAACACCGGGAGGACTAGGACAACCCTAAACTACCACACCCTGTCTTTGATTAATGAAACTAATAAAGAAACTAAGAGAGTATAGGGCACTGGCAGTGCATTTTATCATTAGCACTCATAGCAGATCACAATATTCTACAACTAAGAATGATAAATTGTGCAACACACAACAATCAGGAAGTTCCATTATCAATCAGGAAATGGCATGTTCATATTAACACATATGAGGTAAGTAAATGAGTCGAGCAGTTCAAACAAGTAGTAGCAGAATGGAAACAATCACTTTCAGTATGAAGCATAGCCTAGGTGGTAATTTGAATGTGATAGAAAGTTGAGGCAATGTGAACTATGATGCATAAAAGGCTGTAAGCTAAGAATGGATCACAAGATGAAATATAGGTCAGTTACAAGCTGGGGAAGCAACACAAGCAACATTAATCTTAAAAAAAAGGGAGAGAACAAAGTCACTCAGGCTAAGAATTGAGACATGGCATACATATGGGGAAAAGGCAAGAACTATCAGACTAAGTAATCTGCAGTAATTCAGTTGGCATGGAAAGATTATCAAAGGAGCAGGAGTGATTTTGCAGGTTTTAGAGAATTCACACTTCAAGCTTACAATGAGAAAAAATAATCATTCAAATCAAGTTTTAACCTTAGGAGGCATCATTTCAAATAGATAGGCAAAGGCAAAGTCAAAGTAATAATCCAAGGACTCAATGGGCCGTGTGTGTATGTTTGATCAAGTTCAGTGAGCATATACTATCAAAAGCATTCAATTCTATTCACATGAGTTCAGAGATCACATTTTTAGAGACAGACCATGGTTCAAAGAAGTAAGAGGGGAGGGGCATGCAGGATTTGTTACCAAAGAAAGGAAGGCAACATCTCATGCTAACTCTATTTCTGTTTAGGAAGACTACACATACTTAAGAAAAGGGGCAAGGACAGGCATGAGATAGGAGCAGTAAAAGTGATGCAAACAAACATTGAAGGCAAACAACAAATACCAAAACTATGTCATGACTCTTGAACCAAAATCCACACAATATGCCATTATGAGACAATGATCAGCTATATGAGAACTAAATGAGAGCAGTAGTCAAGTATGCAGGCAGTATATAAAGATCATGAATCACTCCAGGAAGGGTGGGGGGGAAGAGGGGGGGGGGGGGGGGGAGCACAAAAGGCATAGATGATCAACATGGTTCGAGTCAATAACTAGCATGGTAGGTAAGGCAAGATGAGACAAATGCCCTGATGTAAGGCCCCAGCAATGGTTGATGGATATATTCTTGATGTTGGACACTTAAGTAAACATTGTGTGCATACAACATAGGTAAATCACCCTTACAGTACTTGAAACTCTAAGAGAAGGACAAACATGATAAGAAGAGGACACACAACACATATGACAATCACACAGATCTTCCTTCAATGGCAAAAGCAAGTAGAAAAAGTGTAACAGTACATCATTTTAGTGAAAGCAAGCATAAAATAATCAGTTTAACATGAGCAGGTGATGATTTAAATAGTGACGAAGAAAACAGGAGCAGAACAGGACCTTGGAGATTCAGGTTTCAGGACTGTAAAGTAAAAACAACTATGGTACAATGTTTTTTGATTTCTAAAGCAACCATGACATCATGCATGAACACAGAGGGGGCATAATAGGAAATTCATGGGACACAGAATTAGATTTAGGTGATACTTAGGCATAGGAGGGAAAAACAATCGAGGCAAAGGGTCAACTAAATGGCACACTACTAACATCCGTTTTATTAGAGCAGGAGCCATGTTAGCTTAAGACAGAAAAACTAAGGTATCAAGCTTATTTTAAGCATGCAGGCTAGCAAATCAAGATCTTATGTTTAAACAAATGAATTTAAGAAGCAACATAGAGTATGGTTCAGATTCCAAGTCAAACCACCAAACATTTTCAAAGCATGAAGACTAGGCAAGTTGTCTATAAACATATAAGAATGCAGAACAAGCAGCAACTTGGGAGATCACTAAGTGAGACAGGGTTGTATACTCATAGAAATGCACCATGAAAGCCTTATTACACCTTATAATATAGACCAAGGACCTTACAAGAGGCTAAACAAACAATATGGTATACATAATGAGAGTAAGTCATCCAAGCAGGCCTAACCCCTCAATAATAGACTAGCATAGGAGGCAAGGTGATCAAAATTTTAGAGGAGAAGCCTCATACAATCTTTAAGAGCCAGAACCAATCAGAGGCAAACCATCCTTTACATTTTTTAGGGTTGTTTCAAACCAACTGATCCCTCTATTACCAAAATAAGTAGAATTCACACAGTACATAAAAAAAACACAAAGAGGATATGTCAAAGAAAAACTAGATCACTTAGCATTTAGATTCACACAACAATTTTAGCCCAGCATGCCTCATTTAAACTCCAGGATTAAGACACAAATAGCACAGAATAGGACATTGTGAACAAAATGGCTTGAACCATCAAAGAACCAAATTGGAACTACCTTATAACATGATTAAACCTATCAACTTACTTTACTCATAAACAATAAATACAACCAGCTAATCCATTTGACATTAATCAAACATTTTGAATATTCTAAAGGGGATCTAATATCCTTCTTCACAACCTTCAATTTCAAAACCAAAACACAATAACATTAACCAATACCATTTACACTAATCTAACAATCCCAAACATCAATCAATCAACAATTAATATCATAGAAACCAAAACTAAAGCTAAAACACACACAAACACTAATACTAACTAAAAACAGAGAATAAAAAAAATATTAACAGAAATTAAAGGGAAAAAACAATAAACAGAATAAGAATTACCTTTTGTAGGCATAGCCGAATAAATAATGGACTTGAGGAGCTTCTTCCCTCTTCCAAAACACAACTGCCAACACCAAAGCTGCATAAAAAAAAAACTATTAACTCAGAAGAGATTTAAAAACCTCACAAATACTACAAATTTATCCTCAAAGAGCTCTTAAACTTGAATATTTTCAAGTGTAAAGCTCCTATTTTCGGATTTTCACCTTTTTGAGCTTGTTTTCGCTTTTGAAAACTTGTCCTTGAAACTGAATATGGGGTTCTATTTATAGAACCCCAACAACCACACTTAATCCCTTACCACAGATGTGGTACAACATAGTTTTAACTAGTTTTGCACTCAGATCTATCAATAAAGGGCTAAGATTCAAAGATAGCAACAATCAACGGCTGCAACTACTCCTAAAAGCTGTAAAAATGAATAATAATAAAAGAAAACAAGAATTGTAGCTTTAAGGGTTCGTTTGGATGAGCATTTATGATAACAATCGTGAAAAGGACGAAGCAATAAATGCTCCGTCCTTTTCATTGTCACAACCACACCTCTTACACGCCATTTATCACCAAAAATGGTGGAGCCGTGGCAGGGGGTAGGGGAAGACAGAGAGGTGGCTAGGTTTTACCCCTATCCCCTCTTGGAACTTTGCAAATGATGTCCCTCCATTCCTTTGATTATTCAAGAGAGAGTATTATAACAGACGTGGGTTGGGTCAGCCCTAAATGGGCTGGATCTTGCCCTTTATTTTTTTTTTAAATTAAAAAATGTTTTGTATATTATAAGCGTATATATACGTATATCGAATGTATATATATCCGTGGGGAAGAATAGGAATTTTAGCAAAATAAGTCATTATTTAAAGTATGTAGTAGTAACAAGAAATAATTAAAACAAGGTCAAACAAAGATGTAATTAAATTAACATGCGGTTTTGAAACTCATTTTGCAGAAATAGCCTTAAATTGACCCTTAAGTGAATGAGGGTTATACTTTTGACCAACCTTTGTAATAAATTTCAGAAATATCCTTGCAATTAACCATTTGCAAATATAGCTTTATTTTGATAATTAATTGTAACGACCCTTCCGGTCGTTATGAAAAATGTAGGGTCACCCCACCAAATAGAACCTTCCCAAGGGTAGAACGAGTCAGTAATAACCCAATTTTTTAAGCTTAAGAGCTGAAATTTGATTTTCTTATGATTGTTGTTTTATTGTATTGAGTCCGTCGGGGTGGGGGGGAGGGGTGACGTAGAATATTAGAACTCCACAGGGAATTTCGAGGCCCTAGGTGAATTCGTATGGTGTTTTTATGTCTGTCTACATGTTTTGTTATGTTTGTGAGACCTCGGATGAAATGTTGAATGAAAGGGGTGAAAATTGGACAAAAGGTCGAGCTCACTGCTCAAAAGGCACCGCTGCGGCGATGGGAGTACTGCTGTGGCGGTACCGCTGTAGGGGTGGGCTGACCGCTCCCAGTGGCCTGCCACGTTCTCTTGTGGCCACTGTGGCGGGTGGGTGCCCGCTACAGCGATACCGCTATAGCTGGGTAGTGACCGCTATAGCGGTGAAAAGATTTAGGTTGGGTCTGCTATAGCGGAGGATTGGCCGCTATAGAAGGACCGCTGCAGCAACGTGACGACAGCCACATCGGTCGACGAGAAGGCAGTATTCGTGTTTTTAATGACTTAGTCTCGTATTTTCATTCATAACACCCCAACACAGTTCCCCACAAGCGCTTAGGGAGAATTTTCTAGCTAGGGCAAGGAAACTCTTAAGAGGTAAGTTTCATTTATTCCTTCCAACCATTGTCTATCATCGTCATGATTTTCATCACTCTTGTGGGTCTTCAATGGTATAAATGTAATAGAAACCCTTGGAAGTTGTTAAACCTTCTAGACTTGATAAGTATTAGTTATTATCACTTATTTATCATCGAAAGGCTTGGGTTAGGTTCTTTAATCATGAATTGAGTTCATAGAACCATAAACTAATTGAATTGAGACCTAGGGTTCTATAAAAATGGCATCTTGACCATGAGAACTGATTGAAGTGGGAATGTTCTTATAATATCGATATAAATTGATGATTAATGATTACTAAGGCCCTTGTTAGGTTGTTTTACACCTAGAAAATTATCCACCCATTGGAATGGAGTAAAGGGAAGGTCATTCTTGAATCGGTACTTGTAATTTGAGTAATTATGACTTATTGAGCCTTCTATTTCAAGATTTTGAGTGTTCTGAGGTAGTAAGGAAAGGAAAAGCTATAGCGGAGTGACTTGAGTTGTTCTACCTTATCCTTTCCTTACCACCTCAGAATGCTCAAGCTCTACGTTTGAGATAAGATACAGTCTACTTGAGTTAGGCTTTGGTTACTTGATTTATGTTTTGTGAATTCTTTAGAAGAGAGCATGTCTAGTTTTCATGCATGATACTGTGTGGTTGAATTCCTATCTAAATGCGATTGAGTGATTGTGTAGGCTTCGTGCCACTATTCCTATATGTTAACTCTACAGTGGATGTGCTTGTGTTGAGCAGCTAATAAACTCTTCTCGGTGATATTGTGATATGAAATGGCGACTTGAGCAGTGATAATGAGAAGGTAAGAAACATTATTCTGTAAAGAGGTATGGAAAGGCACTTATGTGACCTAGATTATGGGCTTGTGGTCCGAGGTCAGTTCCGGAGACGAGAGGTATATTACTATGGCTGCTACCGAGGGTCTTTCCGGGGCGGAGGATTTATGACTCAGGTCCGAGGAGTGGATCCGGAACGAGGGTACATGGACACCATGGGTCCCTGCAGGTCATGACTACTGAGCTATGACATCAGTTAGCATGTATGTACAATGATGTGGTTATTGTGATAAACTTATTTCCATTGTGGTTTCAGTCGATTGGGATTCTTGATATCTTGGTGATTGATTGTGATTATCCTTGGTTGACTTGTAGTGTTTTATTTATATTTATGTCTATTGGCTGGCTTGTTTATTTTATTGAATTTATGAGATATGCATGATACTAATCTTAGTCGGCCTATGATATCTACCGTTACATAGTGTTTGTACTGATACTACCTTGCTGCATTCTTTTGAGTGTAGATTGTGACACAGAGACTGCTACCACCCTCACATTGAGCGTTGAGGATGTTTGCTGCTAGATTTAGGGTGAGCTTCTATCCATGCCAGGCCGCTCGAAGATCTTCTCTTTATGATGTCTTTTCTTATTTTGGACATTATCGATAATTCTTAGTCAGAATTCTTTCTTTAGACATGTTTTAGAGTAGAGTCCTGGAATGATGACTTTCGAGTTTTGGGGATTTTGTAATAGTTGGGACTTCCGCACTTACTTTAGTATTTATGGCATGAATTATTTTTGTTTATTTGATTCTTGAATGAGTTATAACTGGTTGACTTGGTTAATCTAAAATCGGATTCAAATGAATAGATAGCTTGTGTGTTGGTTCGCCCACTAGGAATTAGTTGGTTGTCAGTTATGCCAGGTTGGGTCGTGACATTAATTTAACCAATTAAAGCTATTTTGCATTAATATCCTTAATTAGTTTGCCCATGGTTTGGATATTTCAATTAAGGCCATTTACAATTCAGCATTTGCAAAATTAACCCCAGCTATATTGAACCATGAATTGGCTAATTATGAGGTGGTCATTTATGCAAGAATAACAATAATTAAACTAAAATCACAATTTTAAAACAACTTCACCAAAATTGGCACACATATACACACATAGTAATAATTTAGAGCTTAAGGGGTAAAATTGTATATTCTCTTAATTATTCAAATTCCTTGGATATAAAAATAAAATAAATTGCTTTCTATCTAATTTTCTTTGATTTTGCTCGATTAAATGAACAATTGTTTAAAATTGTCCTATTGCTGAAAAATTATAAAAATGTTGTAAAGATGCCGATAATTTTCTGAATAATTAATAGAGCCTTGAAGGTTCCCCTATTAATTTATAAAGGTAAAATATTAACCTGATTAATTGTTTAAAATAATTCATAATTTTTTGTGAGTGTGCAAAATTATCTTATTTATTATCCAAGGACCTTGAGTAAATAAAATAAATTACGGGAGGTCAAAAATCAGGTGTCAACATACATCATAGCCGTTCCAAGATCGTCGTATTCGTGTGTGTGCCGTAGCCATTCCAGGACTGCCGTAACCTTATGCGTCGTAGCTGTTCCAGGACCGCCGTAGCTGTGTGTGCGCTGTAGCCGTTCCAGGACCACCGTTGCCGTGTGCGCCGTAGACGTTCCAGGACCGCTGTAGCCGTGTGTGCACCGAAGCCGTTCCAGGACCGTCGTAACCGTGTGCGCCGTAGCCTTTTCAGGACCGCCATAGTTGTTGACAGACATATTTATCTATACTTCTTAAGTTAAAAACCCTAAACCCTTATCACTTCATCACTTCATTTCTTTAGCATCTTGGGGTGAATTTGAGAGCTTTTGACCAGATTCTTCATAGAGGTAAGATCCTTGGCCTTAGAATTCTTTACTTTCCCTTCCTAATCATTATTCCATGCTAGAATCAAAGAGGAAAGAAAAGTGGGTTTTCATGAGAAATTCTTAAAATGGTTTAGACTTCCTAAATGAAAATTATTGATGAAATTGGCTAGTATAACCATAGATTCCGACTTATTCATTTTTCTTAAGCTTATATCTTCCATTATTAAGGGTTAATTTGTGGTTTGAAGAGTTAGGGTTTATACCCAAATTTGGGAGTTTTACTTTAAACATTAATTTGTATTAATCTTGAGTTAATCTAGCAATTGATTAGTGGGTTTTGATCATCTAGACTTGAATTACATGTTCCGCCTTAGAATTTCCCGTTTTACCATTGTGGGCCCTTTCCCCCCAATTTTCATAGGTTGGAATTGATCTAAATTAGAAGTATAGCATTATGGGTTTTGTTCTTCTTGATTTCTAATGTAGAACTCGAATATGATTAGACTTTGAGTATTTGGAGACACTACGAAAGGGAAAGGCAAAGGTGGGGTTGTTCGTGGCTCCTAATCGACACTCCAGATAGGTTACGGCTTACCTTATGGTTAGACTTGGTTAGTAAAGTATATGTAGAGTTAGCGATTATCAGAGATAGCATATTATGCCTTTGGGTATGAAGTTGGGATGGATTCTTAGGTTGGTGTTAACTGTGGCTTGTCGCCTTATTGTGTTCTATTGAGTTTTTGCCTTATTGTGATTTGTTGGCCTGTCGCCACATGATTGATTCTAGAGGCTATGCTTAGTGATTGTCTTATGATTTGGAGAGCGTATTTATCATCGTTGAGGTTGTTGGAAAGGAAATGAAAGTAAAGTTATGATATTGATATTGTGTTTGAGATAGGTGTTCATGTGTGGCACGATTGATTTGATTTGTTGTCAAAATTCATTGATATTATGCATTGCACTCATTCTCATCTTTCATGATACTCTGATATGAATATGTAGTGATTTATTTTTAGTTGTGAACCTGTATCTTTCAATTATTGGTGATTGACTTGTGAAGAGGAAGGAATTGATATTGATCTTGGTATTGGGATATGTGTCCATATAGGTACGGTTGTCATTGATATACACTTGTTGGAATTGATATCATTCATGAATTCATGCTCATATACTTGGATCGGGTTCTGCGCTACAACACATTAATATATATATATATATATATATATATATATATATATATATATATATATATATATATATATATATATATATTGGACCGGGCTTCACGTACCGCAACACTGACAGGGATCGGGTTGCACGTTCTACAACATTGACTAGGATCGGGTTGCACGTTCTGCAACACTGACTTGGATGGGGCTGTGCGCCGCAGAAGGTACATAGAATTCGTGGAGGAACCCATAGGTCATGACTGTCGGAGCGTAGACATCGTCCGCCCAAAGCAAATGTGTATCATTACATTGCATTCATATTTTATTCACCCATACATCTGATCTTTGTTGTAGTTATTTATTGTATTGTATGGTACTAGTGAACATTGACTACTTGGTTAGTTATTGATTTGAGATTGCCATGTGACTGATTAATATATATTCGGGAATTGATGAAGTCGCGGAGTAGAGACTTTCTCCTAGGTTGAGACTTGAGGATACAGAGTTACTGTCACGACCCAACCCCGTAGGCCGTGACTAGTACCCGAGATGGGCACTCGTATACACACCCTTTAGTTATATGTTCAGTCCATAACAAACATAATATGGAACTTATAATGACCAAAACATGGTCTCGGAACTGTCGCATAAATGTATACATATATTCGGCAACCTGTCTCCTGAGGAGTCACAACTATCAACAGATAACGCAGTACATAAGCCAACAAGGCTATCATAACAGGTGAGAACGTCCCGACTATATATATAAACGCAAGCCGACAAGGCTGCCACTACGAGACAATAACACGAGCAAACCGACAAGGCTGCTACAACGACAGAACACGCACACTGGTCATACACACAACTGATCACATTGGAATACAACCCACATACATGTCCACGGACCTCTAGGAGTTTCAACAGTGAAATATGACGGGACAGGGCCCCGTCGTACCCTTAGACAGCATATGCATATATTTAGATAAAAAAGGATCTATACCAAAATCTGGGCTCCGGAACAACGGAACTTTCCACGATAGCAGAAGGGAAGTCTTAAGCTGGCGGTTCACCAAAGCGCGTATCTATACCTTCGGGCATGAAACGCAGCTCCCCGAAGAAAGGGGTTCAGTACGGAATATGTACCGAGCATGTAAAGTGTGAAATACGGAAAAAAGATCATAACTGAAATAAGGAGTACAGTAAACAAGTACAATGTTCCGAATACCGAAACACTTGCCTTGAAACATAATCATGCTTGTCAATATCATATATCATATGCATATATATCGTACCCGACCCTCTAGTGAGGGCTAGGTGATTAAAGTCATCATATGCCCTCCTGGCCGCCATAACATGTCATCATATCATCATATCATTATATCGTCATATCATCATATCATCATACCATCATATCATCATATCGTCATATATATATATATATATACCGTACCCGACCCTTTAGTGAGGGAATCGGTGAACAATGCAGTGAAACTGTCCACGATAACATACCCAACCCGGGACTCGGTGAAAGATATATTGAGGCATGCACGAGCGGAGTAGTGAGAAACTATATGCAATTCAAAACATTTTTAAGGACTCAATAGAATAGTCAACACGAACCATCGTTTGCAAATTTAAATAATAGTCACATCATATACCTTGCGGATGTCCCTGTGGATTATATTAAAATGGAACTTTGAAATCATATGTACATTTCAAAATATAAAAAAAATATAAGTTATGGGAATCAAGATCATTAGCCATCCTAGTGGTTCTAGGAATAGGAATCCCTTTGGAATCGTATATACATCGTATATTCATTTCACAACGATCATGCCAAAAAGAAAGAAGGGTTAACTTCACATACCTTTAGCTCTTATTCGCCACACAATACGTATACGCTGCCCAATAATACCTCAACCTATATTAAGACGCCAACAACTACGGTTAAGCTACGGGGAGATTCAAAACGTATTCTAGCGTTAGTAACTCCTTTCTAGATGTTTAGACGACGTTTTCCTTATATCCAAACCAACTACATACAACCAATCCAACATCAATAATTATACATTCAATACCAACCCGGACAGCCCACACAACATTCCAAACAGACCACATTCACAACATTCAATAGCGATTCACATACGGCTACTACATTCTCAAGTTATTCCTAATAGTTTGTAGTCTTAACGTTTGCATGTCACAACTTTATAACAGCCCCTCCAACATACAACACAATGCATAATATTAATTATCATTAATCTTCCAAGCTCAATAAGAACAACAACAACAACATGTCAAAAATAGCCCGCATGCGGTTTCAAATCAGCCCATACCTTACAACATTCGATAATAGTTTACATGCGGTTATGACACCTCTATTTTATTCTCATTAGTCTATAGTCGTAATACTTCATCAAACTGATTCTATAACAGCCCAATTACTACGACAGCATGATGTATACTCTTAGCTATAATTAGTTTTTCCAACTTGACGAAAACAACAACGCATCCAAAACAGTCCCTAACCGATCAACATAAAAGTGCCCGAAATTCTTGCAAACGTTTACGAACATACCAAGCAAACCACATACGATTCTTACACATTATTTCATATCTTCTTTTCATATAATTCCTGTGAATTATGACCAGCAGTCACACGACAACTACATCACTAATTCATACGCAAATAAGCTACGTTGTCATCACTATAATCCTTACAACAACCCACAAACAATTTTAGTTCCAACTCTAACCATTAAATACCTTCATTTCCATCAAAAAATTCATGACAACAGCAATCAAAATATCAAGTAAAATCAGTTCACTACCTTCCACACAAAATAGTCCACTACACGGCCTCAACTCAACAAAATAACAACATGTTCATATCCACACAACTTCACCTTTAACCTTCCAATTCTTTTCATTCTTTGTACCATGAAATTCATGTTCACCAAGTTACAACCATACTTCAACATCAACACATATAATTTTTTACATACAACTTATATTTACACATCTACCATACGTTTTAAACAACCCTTAGTACATGCAAAAGAAAGTTAAACCTTACCTTGACAATTTGACTTCTCAACTTGGCTAGTTTGTGCCTTGAATTTAATTCTTGTTCTTGCTATCTAGGATCAATCCCACGTTTTTATACACCTTCCAAAGGGTTGAAATTCTTGAAGAAATTATTTTTTTGGCCAACACACAAAGAGCTTAATTTCAGCCATGTTGGCCGAGAGCTCCTCTCACTTGGCTCTAAGTTTTTCTATTTTGTTGAAGATGAGAAAATGAGCTCCCTTAGTCATCCATTTGAGTAAACTATGATGCCTACAAGTTGGACACATGACCCACTCATGACATTGAGACACTCAATTAACTTTGAACTTAATCAATTTCTTTCTCCTACTACTTTCGGCTACTTTGGCCGAGCCTCACCTTTCTTCTCCTTTCCATTTAATTGTATACGATACACTTGCATATGTAGTGGATGAATCAATTATTTAAAAGCATGCCTCACACTTTTCTCCCCTTATTTTTGGCCACTTTGGCCGAGCCTCACACTTCTTTTCTTTCAATTTAGTTGTCCACAATATAATGAAAGTGTAGTGGATGAATCAATATTTAAATGCATACTTGTATGTCTTCCATAAGGTTCCCATGTGAACCTTTATCAATTGCAATCATACAAGGATGAATTGTCTATATTTAAATGTGCAATGATTCTCCAACATGCATTCCTTCATAAAATAATGAATTGCCAATATTTAAATGAGTAATAGCCTTATTTTACATGACTTTGAGTCATCTTTTGGGCATTGGTACGTTAATGACCATCTTGGCTCATTGTTGCCACAAATTTTTAATTAACACCACAATTAAGTAGTTCCTAATCCAATTTTATTTTTATACTAATAAAATTTATAACCAATTAGTTCTAATTTAGAATTTAAGAATTAAAGGTTTCTATCTCACGTCGATTCCTTCGCGAATAACTCGACGTATAAAATACGGGGTCTAACATTCTTCCCCCCTTTAGAACATTCGTCCTCGAATGTTGCATTGGTCCCGTAAGGTCATATAAGAATTTTTGGAAAGGTTTCCCTTATCGTCATAACATATAGTCTTATCGGACAATCAATATAATCAAGTGATGAGTTGAAGTTACCTGTAGGCGTAGAGAACAAGTAAGGATACTTGTCTTTCATCTCCTCCTCGGCTTCCCAGGTCATCTCTTCCCTATTGTTGTTTCGCCATAATACTTTGACAGAAGCCACGTCCTTAGTTCGTAACCTCCTAATCTGCCGATCAAGTATGGCCATAGGCTGCTCCTCGTAGGATAATTCCTCTGTCACCGGGACATCATCTACGGGAAATACTCTGGAAGGATCGCCTATACATTTGCGAAGCATTGACACGTGAAAGACTGATGCACTGTTTCCAAATCAGCTGGTAGGTCTAACTCGTAGGCAACCTGGCCTACTCTACGGACAATCTGATAAGGCCCAATGTATCTCGGGCTTAGCTTCCTTTTCCTGCCAAATCTCTAACACCCTTCATGGGTGACACCTTCAGGAACACCCAGTCACCAACTTGAAACTCTAAGTGTCGACGTCAATTATCTGCATATGATTTCTGCCGACTCTGGGCTGCCAGTAATCTCTCCTGGATAAGCTTCACTTTATCAACAGCCTGCTGAATCATATCTGGGTCTATCAACTTGGTCTCACCAACATCAAACCAACCAATAGGTGATCTGCACTTCCTCCCATACAAGGCCTCATACGGTGTCATCTGAATACTCGAATGGTAGCTGTTATTATAGGCGAACTCAATAAGTGGAAAATGATCATCCCAGCTACCCCAGAAATCCATAACACAAGCCCGTAACATATCTTGTAGTGTCTGAATGGTACGCTCAGCCTGTCCGTCAGTCTGAGGGTGAAACGCCGTACTGAGACTCACTTGTGTCCCCAATCCCTCCTGGAAGGATCTCCAGAAATTAGCTGTGAACTGGGATCCTCTATCAGAGATAATAGCTGTGGGAATCCCGTAAAGTCTCACTATCTCCTTAAGGTACAACTTGGCATAATCCTCAGCTGAATATGTAGTCCTGACTGGAAGAAAGTGGGCTGATTTTGTCAACCTATCGATGATGAACAAAACAGAGTCATATTTTCGCGGAGTGCGAGGTAAACCTGTGACGAAGTCCATATTGATCACCTCCCATTTCCAGGTCGGAATCTCCATCTCCTGTAATAGTCCCCCAGGCTTCTGATGCTCGACCTTAACCTGCTGACAATTCGGACACTGAGCAACAAACTCTGCTATATCCTTCTTCATGCCATCCCACCAATATAAGCATCTGAGGTCATGATACAGCTTCGTTGACCCTGGATGAATAGAATAACGGGCATAGTGTGCCTCTCCCATCACCTGTTGTCGTAACCCTGCAACCTCAGGTACACATAATCTACCTTTGTATCGTAGCACTCCGTCAGGTGCAACCTCAAATGGGGTCTCTTTCTTTTTAAGAGTTGCATCCCTATGATGTACAAGGATAGGGTCCTCGTACTGGTGTCTCTTTATCTCTTCTATGATAGAGGACTCAGCAACTCCCCGAATGGAAACTCTGCCATTATCAGAATCGGCCAAACGGATTCCCAAATTAGCTAACTGGCGAATCTCACGGACTATCTCCTTCTGCTCTGGTTGTACGTCTGCCAAACTACCCATAGATCTACGGCTGAGTGCATCTGCTACAACATTTGCTTTCCCTGGGTGGTATAGAATATCAACATCATAGTCCTTCAGCAACTCTAGCCACCGCCTCTGCCGCAAATTCAGCTCCTTCTGCTTAAAGATGTACTGGAGACTCTTATGATATGTATAAATGTCAACATGCACACCATATAAATAATGTCTCCATATTTTTAAAGCATGAATCACCGCTACTAACTCCAGATCATGGGTGGGATAATTTCTTTCGTGCTTTCTGAGCTGGCGGGAGGCATAGGCTATGACCTTGCCATGCTGAATCAACACACAACCTAACCCAACACCGGAAGCATCACAATAAATGACATAGCCGTCTGGTCCCTCAGGAAGAGTTAGAACTGGGGCTGTAGTCAACTTATCTTTCAGCAACTGGAAGCTCCGCTCACAAGCGTCGGTCCACTGGAACTTAGCTTCCTTCTGGGTTAGCCTCGTTAAAGGCGCTGAAATTGAGGCAAACTTCTCTACGAACCTTCTGTAATACCCTGCTAGCCCCAGAAAGATGCGTACTTCAGTAGGTGTCGTAGGTCTAGGACAAGTCTTCACCGCCTCAATCTTCTGCGTATCTACCCGAACGCCGTCAACTCCAACAATATGCCCCAAGAATGCTACTGAAGTCAACCAGAATTCACATTTAGAGAACTTAGCATACAATTTCTGGTGCTGGAGCACCCTAAGTACCGTTCTCAAGTGATCTGCATGCTCCTCTTCTGATCGTGAATAGACCAGAATATCATCAATGAATACAATCACGAACAGGTCAAGTAATGGCTTGAACACTCTGTTCATCAAATCCATAAATACTGCTGGAGCATTGGTCAACCCAAAGAACATCACTTTAAACTCGTAATGTCCGTATCGGGTCCCGAATGCAGTCTTCGGAATGTCTGCCTCCTTTACCCGCACCTGGTGATAACCTGACCGCAAGTCTATCTTCGAGAAACACTTAGTACCCTGCAACTGGTCAAATAAATCATCGATCCTGGGGAGGGGATACCTGTTCTTTATTGTTACTTTATTCAGCTGCCTATAATCAATACACATCCGCAGCGACCCATCCTTCTTCCTTACAAATAATACCGGTGCTCCCCAAGGTGATGTACTGGGCGTTATGAAGCCCTTTCCTAATAAATCTTTCAGTTGCTCCTTCAGTTCCTTCAGTTCCGCAGGTGCCATTCTGTACGGAGGAATAGATATGGGCTGAGTGTCTGGTAATACGTCTATAGCGAACTCTATCTCACGCTCAGGAGGAAGGCTTGGAAGTTCAGCTGGGAATACATCGGGAAACTCGCTAACTACCGGCACTGACTGAAAAGTCGGCGCCTCTGCCTGCAGGTCATGTACTCGTACCATATGATAGATATAACCCTTTCTGACCATCTTCCTTGCCTTGAGATATGAAATAAACTTACCCCTCGGCGATGCTGTATTTCCCATCCACTCTATAATTGGCTCTCCTGGGAACTGAAATCAGACTATTTTGCCTCTACAATCAACGTTAGCATAACAAGAAGCTAATCAATCCATACCCATAATAACATCAAACTCAGTCATATCTAGCTCTATCAAATCTGCCTTGGTGAAACGACTATATATGTTCACCGAACTGTCTCTATATACTTGTCTTGCTATAACAGAATCTCCTACTGGTGTAGCTACCTCAAATGGTTCTATCGATTCGGGTTTTATCCCAATTCTACTAGCAACAAGTGGGGAAATATACGATAATGTGGAGCCTGGGTCTATCAATGCATACACATCTCGAGAGAAAATCGATAGCATACCTGTAACCACATTAGGTGACGCCTCCTGATCCTGTCTAGTAGCCAAAGCATATATGCGGTTCGAAGGACCGCTAGAACTAGAAGCTCCGCCACGACCTCTACCACGGCCTGCTGGTACCTGGAAACCCTGCCCCATAGGGCGTACAGCCACAGAAGAAGACGAACTAGCAACTGACCCAGTAGGCTGAGCTGCACTACCTGGATTACCTCCATAGGGACATTCCCTCATAATATGGCCTTGACGGCCACAAGAAAAACAAGCACCAGTAGCGAGACGGCACTCCCCATAATGGGGCCTACTAAACCGAGAACACCGAGGCAAAGGTGGCCTCGACTGACCCGAAACCCTAGGCATCTGTGATCCTGAAGCCTTGGAGCTCTGACCAGCTCCTGAATACCCTGTACTATCAAGTCTCCTACCAGTGAACTGTGGGGGTGCACTCCGTGCTGGCTGAGAAGGATATCTACTGTGCTGCTGCTGAGGCTGCCTGCCTCGAAATTCACCCGGATAGCCAGCCGACCTAGCTCTCTTATACTGGCCTCGGTCATAGTCTCTATCGAACTGACGCCCCCTGTGTCGATCCTCCATCCTCTGTGCATACGCCTGTAACCGAGCAATATCCATCCCTGGCTGGGAGGCCATTACCATACACCTATCAACCAAATAACGATCCAACCCCATCACATATCGATGCATCCTATCGGTCATATTAGCTACAATAATAGGCGCATATCTGGCCAACGAATCGAACTCGAGACTATAATCCCGAACGCTCCTGCCATTCTGCCTTAGATGTAAGAATCTATCAACTCTGGCTCGCCGCATATCTGGAGGCAGAAAATAGTCAAGGAAGGCCTCCACAAACTCATCCCACACTGCTGGAGGAGCATCCGCGCCCCTAGACAACTCCCACGACTCATACCAGTTGACAGCTATATCCCGCAGTCGATACGAAGCTAACTCAACAGACTCAGCCTCAGAAGCCTTAATTAACCTTAGCGGACGCTGCATCTGTCGAACAAACTCCTGCGGGTCATCCTCGGGCTTCGACCCGAAACATTCTGGGGGATTACAACTTAGGAAGTCACGGGCCCTCAAATTGTCATATCTATCCGCCTGGTCAACCCCTAGTCCATGCCTGCGAGCCTGTCCTGCCACTAGTCTGGTGAGTAACTGAACTACATCCCTCATAGCTCTACCCTCCGCCCCTGGCTGAGGAGCTGGAGGCTCAGGTGTTGGGTCCTCGGTAACTGGCGGTGGAGCCGCCCCTGACCCGGAGCTGTCACTGTCCTAGGTTCCTCGGGAAGTGGCGGTGTAGCTGAACTCGCGGTCTGAAACCCAACCTCAGGCATAGACTGGGCATGAGCCCTGGTAACTCTCCGAGTCTGGCTAGTATCTCCTGCTATCGTTTTGCTCTTCTGGGCAGCTGTCGCTTTCTTCGGAGGCATAGCTGTAAACATAATAGTCTGTTAGAAAAAGATCATCCTAATAATATAGCTCTATCGCACGATATAGGATAAGAAGGAAAGATGACATCCTAAATGTCCTGTAGCTTCCAGTTTATAGATGTGGTGCACAACACACCGATAAACAAGACTCTACTAGACACGGTCTGTAGACACTCCGAGGATGGACCGCTCTAATACCACTTTTGTCACGACCCAACCCCGTAGGCCGTGACTAGTACCCGAGATGGGCACTCGTATACACACCCTTTAGTTATATGTTCAGTCCATAACAAACATAATATGGAACTTATAACGACCAAAACATGGTCTCGGAACTGTCGCATAAATGTTTAAATATATTCGGCAACCTGTCTCCTGAGGAGTCACAACTATCAACAGATAACGTAGTACATAAGCCGACAAGGCTATCATAACAGGTGAGAACGTCCCGACTATATATATAAACGCAATCCGACAAGGCTGCCACTACGAGACAATAACATGAACAAACCGACAAGGCTGCTACAACGACAGAACACGCACACTGATCATACACACAACTGATCACATCGGAATACAACCCACATACATGTCCACAGACCTCTAGGAGTTTCAACAGTGAAATATGACGGGACAGGGCCCCTTCGTACCCTTAAACAACATATGCATATATTAGATCAAAAAGGATCTATACCAAAATTTGGGCTCCGGAACAACAGAACTTTCCACGATAGCAGAAGAGAAGTCTTAAGCTGGCGGTTCACCAAAGCGCGTATCTGTACCTGCGGGCATGAAACGCAGCCCCCCGAAGAAAGGGGGTCAGTACGGAATATGTACCGAGCATGTAAAGTGTGAAATACGGAAAAAAGATCATAACTGAAATAAAGAGTACAGTAAACAAGTATAATGTTCCGAATACCGAAACACTTGCCTTGAAACATAATCATGCTTGTCAATATCATATATCATATGCATATATATCGTACCCGACCCTCTAGTGAGGGCTCGGTGAATAAAGTCATCATATGCCTTCCTGGCCGCCATAACATGTCATCATATCATCATATCGGCATATCATCATATCATCATACCATCATATCATCATATCATCATATATATATATATATACTGTACCCGGCCCTTTAGTGAGGGACTCGGTGAACAATGCAGTGAAACTATGCACGATAACATACCCGGCCGGGAACTCGGTGAAAGATATATTGAGGCATGCACGAGCGGAGTAGTGAGAAACTATATGCAATTCAAAACATTTTTAAGGACTCAATAGAATAGTAAACACGAACCATCGTTTACAAATTTAATAAATAGTCACATCATATACCTTTCGGATGTCCCTGTGGATTATATTAAAATGGAACTTTGAAATCATATGTACATTTCAAAATATAAAAAAAATATAAGTTATGGGAATCAAGATCATTAGCCATCCTAGTGGTTCTAGGAATAGGAATCCCTTTGGAATCGTATATACATTGTATATTCATTTCACAACGATCATGCCAAAAAGAAAGAAGGGTTAACTTCACATACCTTTAGCGCTTATTCGCCACATAATACGTATACACTGCCCAATAATACCTCAACCTATATTAAGATGCCAACAACTATGGTTAAGCTACGGGGAGATTCAAAACGTATTCTAGCGTTAGTAACTCCTTTCTAGATGTTTAGACGACGTTTTCCTTATATCCAAACCAACTACATACAACCAATCCAACATCAATAATTATACGTTCTATACCAACCCGGACAGCCCACACAACATTCCAAACAGTCCACATTCACAACATTCAATAGCGATTCACATACGGCTACTACATTCTCAAGTTATTCCTAATAGTTTGTAGTCTTAACGTTTGCATGTAACAACTTTATAACAGCCCATCCAACATACAACACAATGCATAATATTAATTATCATTAATCTTCCAAGCTCAATAAGAACAACAACAACGTGTCAAAACAGCCCGCATGCGGTTTTAAATCAGCCCATACCTTACAACATTCGATAATAGTTTACATGCGGTTATGACACCTCTATTTTATTCTCATTAGTCTATAGTCGTAATACTTCATCAAAGTGATTATATAACAGCCCAATTACTATGACAACATGATGTATACTCTTAACTATAATTAGTTTTTTCAACTTGACGAAAACAACAACGCATCCAAACAGTCCCTAACCGATCAACATAAAGAGCCCGAAATTCTTGCAAACGTTTACGAACATACCAAGCAAACCACATACGATTCTTACACATTATTTCATATCTTATTTTCATATAATTCCAGTGAATTATGACCAGCAGTCACACGACAACTACATCACTAATTCATACGCAAATAAGCTACGTTGTCATCACTATAATCCTTACAACAACCCACAAACAATTTTAGTTCCAACTCTAACCATTAAATACCTTCATTTCCATCATAACATTCATGACAACAACAATCAAAATATCAAGTAAAATCAGTTCACTACCTTCCACACAAAACAGTCCACTACACGACCTCAACTCAACAAAATAACAACATGTTCATATCAACACAACTTCACCTTTAACCTTCCAATTCTTTTCATTCTTTTTACCATGCAATTCATGTTCACCAAGTTACAACCATACTTCAACATCAACACATATAATTTCTTACATACAACTTATATTTACACATCTACCATACGTTTTAAACAACCCTTAATACATGCAAAAGAAAGTTAAACCTTACCTTGACAATTTGACTTCTCAACTTGGCTAGAGTTTGTGCCTTGAATTTAATTCTTGTTCTTGCTATCTAGGATCAATCCCACGTTGTTATACACCTTCCAAAGGGTTGAAATTCTTGAAGAAATTATTTTTTTGGTCAACACACAAAGAGCTCAATTTCAGCCATGTTGGCCGAGAGCTCCTCTCACTTGGCTCTAAGTTTTTCTATTTTGTTGAAGATGAGAAAATGAGCTCCCTTAGTCATCCATTTGAGTAAAATATGATGCCTACAAGTTGGACACATGACCCACTCATGACATTGAGCCACTCAATTAACTTTGAACTTAAATTCAATTTCTTTCTCCTACTACTTTCGGCTACTTTGGCCGAGCCTCACCTTTCTTCTCCTTTCCATTTAATTGTTTACAATACACTTGCATGTGTAGTGGATGAATTAGTTATTTAAAAGCATGCCTCACATTTTTCTCCCCTTATTTTTGGCCACTTTGGCCGAGCCTCACACTTCTTTTCTTTCAATTTAGTTGTCCACAATATAATGAAAGTGTAGTGGATGAATCAATATTTAAATGCATACTTGTATGTCTTCCATAAGGTTCGCATGTGAACCTTTATCAATTGCAATCATACAAGGATGAATTGTCTATATTTAAATGTGCAATGATTCTTCCAACATGCATGCCTTCATAAAATAATGAATTGCCAATATTTAAATGAGTAATAGCCTTATTTGAGATGACTTTGAGTCATCTTTTGGGCATTGGCACGTTAATGACCATCTTGGCTCGTTGTTGTCACAAATTTTTAATTAACATCACAATTAAGTAGTTCCTAATCCAATTTTATTTTTATACTAAGTAAAATTTATAACCAATTAGTTCTAATTTAGAAATTAAGAATTAAAGGTTTCTATCTCACGTCGATTCCTTCGCGAATAACTCGACGTATAAAATACGGGGTCTAATAGTTACATTGTTGGCTGTGCTAGTGTTTATAGTTATTCTATAGAATCGTGGAAAAACTTGGCAAGACTTGTATTTAGGTGCTTCACCATAGGCTATGATTCGGTTATGGATCCTTATGTACTTGATTCGTTATTCTTGGACTGTGTGTTGCGTATACCTGATTATGAGTATATCTATTCTTCAGTCTCTTTCTTTATATATGTTAACTAACTGTTGTCGGCCTATGATGCCTACTCAGTACGTGTTGTTTGTACTGATGCTACCTTGCTACACTCTTTTTTGGGTGTAGAGTTTGAGACTGGTTCCGCTTCTACTTCTCGAGGCTGATTTTCGAGGCCTGGATTGCGAGTGTCTAGGCTGAGCATTTGATGAGTCGCTTCTCGGAGGCTCATCTATCCTATCTTTATATTCCATCATTCAGACAGCTTTTTATTTGACTTTTAGACTTGTATATTAGACATTCTTGTAGTTACTCTTGTAAAAGCCAGAACAATTCCTTAGGAAGTGTACTTATATCCCGTACTTATGATTATTTATGATTCAAGCTTCTACTTATTCTGCTCTATTTATTTTATTGCGATTTGAATTGATGGTTTGGGAAAGGGTTCGCTTACTGAGGTGGGAAATTGTAGGTGCCCGCGTGACTTAGTTAATTTTGGTCATAACATCTGTGAGGTTCGGGTGATTGTCTTATTTTGGGATTGGACTTGTGAAAAATCAAAATTTTTCAGTGTCCGGTGTCCGTTGTAGTGGCACCAGAACCGCCCTAACGGAATCTCTATAGCGGGGTCTTGGCTGCTATAGCAGGCGATCGATGTTTGGTGGGGGGGCTATAGCGGATAGGAATCCGCTGTGGCGGATGCACTACAGCGAGCTGGGTCTCGCTAGCGCGAGCCTGCTGTAACGGACTTGTGACCGCTACAGCGAGATTACGTGTTTCCAGAATTACTAAATGCTAGGATAAAACCCTTATCATTTCCTTCACTAATTTCTAGACATTCTTGAGGCAAATTGGAGAGTTTTTGGCTGATTCTGCATTGCGGTAAGTCTCCTAACTTACCATTCATTATTTTAACCTTCCTAAGCTTGAATCCATTAGAATCTAAGAGGAAAAATGGGTTTTAATGATAACTTCTTGAAATGAGTTCTAATCTTTCTAAATGGAAATTGTTGATGGGTTTGACTAAGCTAATCCGAAAATTTGATGATTTCATAGCTAATAGGCTTGAATCTTCCATTTGTGTTGATTAATTTTAAGGTTGAAAAATTAAGGTTCATACCCAAATTGGGGATTTTCACTTGAATCTCGAAATTGAACCATTCTTGAGTTATTTTAGCAATTGATTAGTAGGATTGAATGCCTAGAACGTTGAATTGCATATTTCACTTTTGAAATGACCGTTTACCCTTATGGGCTTATTTCCCCCTTTCTCCATAGTTGAATTTGTTCGAAGGATAATTATAGCAATATGGGTATTGTTCTTCATTATTTCTAATCTAGAATTCTAATATGATTAGACTTTGAGTATTTTGAGGTGCTACCAAAGGTCAAAGCTAAGGTGTGATCATGGCTCCTGCTCAGCTACCAGGTTGGTTACGGTTTATCTTATGGTTAGACTTCGATTAGCGAAGAATATGTCGAAGTGATTGTTGGGGAAAACATGTTACACCTTCGGGTATGAAGTTGGGATGGATTACTTAGATTGGTATTGTTTGATTGTGGCTTTGTTGTGATCTACTGGCTTGTTGCCACGTATGTGATACTATACTTGACGATTAGTCATTTATTCATGATTGCAAAACCGTATCTCTCAGTTGTTAATTATTGTCTTGTAAAGAGAAAGGAATTGATATTGATATTATTATTGTGATATGTGTCCATGTGTGGCACGATTTGGCATTGATATACTCTTGTTGACATTGATATCATGCATGCATTCATACTTATATATATTGGGATCGGGTTGCGCGCCGCAACACATATATAGGATCGGGTTGCGCATTCTGCAACTATATTGGTCCGGTTGCACGTTCCGCATTAGATATTGGATCGAGCTGTGCACCACAACAGGTACATGGACTTCGTGAGTTTCCCATGGGTCATGACTATGAAGATGTGGAGGTATTCCGCCCGGAGCATGTGTGTATCATTGCATTCTTATTTACATATTAGTACTGTTGGATTCGGATTTGGTACTTGCACTTGTACTTATGATGATATTCAGACTTGGTGATCTATACTTGTGGAGGCATTTGGAGTTGGTATTTAGTGTTTGGGATTCCGTTCTCGGACATAGTTGGTTATACTTATTGTGAGCATGTCTACCTTTCAGTCTCTTACTTATATATATATGTTAGCTAACTGTTGTTGGCCTATGATGCCTACTCAGTACATGTTGTTGTACTGATTCTACCTTACTGCATTCTTTTATGAGTGCAGAGTACGTGGTTAGATCAACTTTTTCTCCTCGAGACTGACTTCTGAGGCATTTACTGACGAGAATCTAGGGTGAGCACATGGCTAGATCCGCAGCTCGGATGACTCCTCTCATTTTACTTGTTTTATTCGCTACTTCTGAGACAATATTTCATTTTGAGACTATTTATTCAGACTTTTAATGATGTAGTGATTCTTGTATGGCCTAGACCAGACTTTGGGATTGACGTAATATTTCCGCACTTATCTATTTCAGACTTGTTAGATATTTATGTTTATTGAGTTATTCTATTGTTGTTTGAATGCTGATAAAGGGACAGGTTTGCCTACCAGGTGGGAAAAGGGTAGGTGCCCGCACGTTTCTCGATTTGGGACATGACAAGTTGGTATAAAACTCTTTTTACAAGATGAAGAGTGAATAAGAATTTCGCTCAAGTGAAGATGTGCATTTTCTCGGCTTATGAGGTCTTCAATATATAGTTAACAGATTCAGATCTGGAGAGATTGTGGTGAATAAATCTTTTCATTCGATTAATCCTGATTGACTCGCTCTAAGGTTACCCAAAGGAGTTTGTTCATAATCAGAGATTTGGAGTGATCCGCTTATTAGTCTTGTATCTTCCTTAGTATCTTCTTTCCTTTAGTAACATCTTGACAAGACTTGAGATCTTCATTAGTTGATTGGTTGACTTCCTTTAATCTTGGATCTTGCACAATCTTCTAGTATTGTCCTAGTTGTCTTCACTGAATCAGCAGCTCATTTATGTGACTCTAGTTATCTTGATTGATCTTTTTGCCTTCTGGATTTGTCTTGCATATTCTTTTACTTTTGCGTCTTGGTACTGATATCTTTAGCAACTAGGTTTTCCTTTTCTGTATCCGTGATTTTATTTAGTGTATCCGTCTAATTTATTTCTTTTCTTCTGGGTGCATTCGTAATATTGATTGTACTCCTTTTCCTTTTTGGTTCCTACATAGCAATAGTGAGATCATTAAATCATTCAAATTAATTTTGAATTGATTGATTAAGGAGGCTAACAATCTCCCCCTTTTTGATGATGACGACCAAAATGAGTGTGACATTTTAGTTCCCTAAAAGATGTGGTGCTCCCTCTGAGTTGTTGATTGCTTTTCTCCCCCTTTGAAATCATGAGAAAAGAAAACACGCACAGACAAGCATATAACATAGCTAATATCGAGCAGATAATTACTAAGAAACCTAAGAGCTAAAATTAACCACATAATTTTGTGAGGACACAAAAAGTCCTCATAGTCGGCCAAAACAATAAACACACCAAAAGCACAAAAAGTTAAAACGTTTGTCCAGCCATACAAACAAGCACAAAATTAACCGTCCATCTCCCAAAAGTATTTAAGAGTGTTGATAATCCTCTTAGAAAATGAGTTGTAGGAAGTTTCAATGTCTCGGGAAAGGGCGGAGTAGGAGTTCTTAACAGCCACAACTAGGTTAGTGTTAGAGGTTGTAGTTCCTCTGTTTAGAGAGTCGACTCTCGCTATCAACTCATTCACAGTTTTGACTACCTCCTTTTGTAGCACCTCTATACTGACTCGGCAGTTTCCCAACATCAGTATCCACTTTCTTTGAGGAGCTCAACACCTTCTCAAGAGTTTCTTGAATCTTTTGCGGGATATCTTCCACTATAGCAAGACTCCGTTTCAACTTTGCAACTTCAAGACGAACATATCGAGTTAGGGCAATAGGTTAGTCTGACTCAACTATGGACTCAATCTTCACCTTAGCTGCTTCCTTCTTTGTCCACTCATTATTCAAGAACACAAAACCCATATTGTCAAAGACACGATGATCATATGTAGTTGTGACTTCATTTCTAAAAAATTAATAAGATCAACGAACAAGTTTTTTGAGATGCGAAAGATGATCATACCATAGGGAAGGATTATTGAAGGGGAAGTGTCCAAATCGCTTTCAAGCATGTATACTTTGAACCAGCTAGCCCAGTTCACTTTGTACTTTTTGAGCAGGAAATACAGCACATATACATCTCTGTTGATGATTGTTCTAAGAGAGCCAACACGTAGTAACAGAGTTATAGCAATAATGTGAGAAAGTATGCAATTAACAAAAAAAAGATTAGAGAGTCAAAAATTAAATAAGTCAGAATCGGGTTCGGACACAAAACCCCTAGCTTCTTCAAGAGACACTTTGAAGTTCTCAGGCCACCCATTTCTCATAAATTCAATTTTTCCAGAGAATTTCTCATCAAAAATCTTTTCAAACAAAAATTCATTAACCACAATTCTTGTACCCATCACAAGAGTTTGAAGTCCACCACTATCTTTAGAAACCCTGAGATTTGCATAGAACATTCTAATAGGTTCTTTAAAGACTTCAGATTCATAGAATGCAAAAACAAGGGCTAATTTTTGGGCTTTGGAAAGTGAGCTTACATTGCAGTGGTAGTATTTTAGTTGCTCAAGGTTTATAATTCTACCTGTGGCAATATGACGTTTCTTGAGTGATGCACAATATATTTAGATAAACTAATTGCACTGGTTTTATAACAAAAAATAGGTACAGAGTCAAAAGATAATTCATAATTAATTAATTGGTGCATCATACATAATAGCTATGTTCCACAACTTCCTAATGCTAGATACTCAGCTTCTGTCATTGAAAGGGCAACATATGTTTATTTCTTACTATGCCAAGAAATGAGAGATTCTACCAAAATCTGACATGTACCACTAGTACTTTTTTCTATCAGTTTTATCACATGCGAAGTCAGCATCTGAGTATCCAATTAAATCAAAATTATTAGAATGAGTATACATAGACCAAAATGATGAGTGTTGATGAGATATCAGATGATTCGTTTTACTACAGTAAGATGTGATTCCTTGGGAGCTGACTGGAGTCTAGCACATTTGCATACACGAACTTAATATCTAGTTGACTAGCAGTAAGGTAGAGAAGTGACCCAATCATTCCATGGTACATTTTCTCATCTACATCCTTTCTGGGCACATCTGTCTTGAGACAAGTTGAAGGACTCATAGGAGTTCCAAAAGCTTTAGCCTTCTTCATTCCAGGCTTTTTTATTAACTCTTTTGTATATATAGTTTGGCTTATGAAGGTACCAGTAGTCGATTGCCTTATTTGAAGTTATAAGAAAAATGGCAGTTCACCTATTGTACTCAGTTCAAATTATCCTTTCATAAGATCAGCAAAACTCTTACACAAAAGAGGGTCAGAACTTCCAAATATAATATCATCAACATAGATTTGAACAATTAAAATGAAATTTGATGTTCTTTGAATAAAAAGAGTAGTATCGATTTTTCCTCATTGAAAATTGTTTTCCAACAAGAAAGAGCTAGTCTCTCATACCAAGCTTTTGGAGCCTGTTTGAGACTGTACAAAGCCTTTGATAATTAAAAATACATAGTCAGGGCATGATGATTTTTCAAAACTTTAAGGTTGTTTACCAAAAGCTTTTTCTTTAATAAACTCATTTATAAAAGCACTTTTTGCATCCATTTGGAATAGCTTAAGACGTTTGAAGTATGCATATGGTAAAAGGATACGAATGGATTCTAACCTTGCTACAGGAGCAAATGTTTCATCGTAATCAATACCTTCTTGCTGTGAGTAACCCTGAGCAATAAGTCTAGCTTTGTTTCTGTGTCTAGACTCATTCAATTTATTTCTAAATACCCATTTTGTACCTATCATAGAGGCATTCTTGGATCTGGATCAAGATTCCATACTTGGTTTCTTTCAAACTGATCAATTTCTTCTTGCATGGCTTTGATCCAGGATTCATCTTTAAAGGCTTTATCAATTTTGCGTTGCTCAAGTTGAGATATGAAGGCAAATTGATATTGTTGCTTGAGTGATGCCTTGGTTTGAAATTTTTGCTGTGGGATCCCTGTGATAAATTCATTTGGAAAGCTAGCCTTGCTTCTCCATTCTTATGGAATATTAGAAGTTTGAGTAGCTTCTTATGGGGACACAGTTTCGGGAGTCGACTACTTTTGTATATCTTGAGCAGGTACAATGTGCTGTTAAGGCTTCTTACAAGTAGTCGGCTTCCTTGATTCAGCTTCTTCACCTATATCATCAGTAGAAATTCTAGTGTCTTGGACACTGGGATTAGTATCGCTACACAACAGGAATAGATTCTTCGATAGTCAAGATTCTTTTGTTACTAACACGACATTACCTAATAAGTGGAGCATATCCTACAGATAAACCTTCATCACTGCGGCCGTCAAATTTTTCAAAATTATCCTTACCATTGTTGTGAATCAAGCACTTACATCCGAAGCTGTGAAAATGTAATGACTCATTTGGTCGTTATAGTCTTTTCGGTACTTTGGGCCCTTTCCCGAGGTTGTTTGGCTCACATTTGATCCAAGGGAACCGTTGACATGCTTCTCGAGGTGTTTGTATATAATTTGGTTGACTTTTTGGAAAATATGGGCTTAAAGAGAAAAAGAGTTGACTCAAAGTTGACTTTTGGGTGAACAGACCTTTTTTGGGAATTGGTTGATTCTGAGAGGCCCGGATTGTCTCTTAGAATGTGTTTGTATATTTGGTTTGATTCCCAATGCATTCGAGTGCATTTTGGGATTAGGGTTGAGAAGTTGGTTTCGAGGTATCGGTGGTTGACTCCATCAATGAGACCTTCGTTGGGAATTTTGAGGCCACAAGCATGTTCGTAGCGTGTTTTTATGTATGTCTGCATATACGGTTCTTGCTTCCTTTCAATGTTGTGGTGAATTTGATCTTGGAGGGAGTTAAGTGAAGTGAAGTTCTTCTGCTACAAGGTATGTTCTTCATCCTATTTGTATGGTTGAGTTGATGTAAAGGTTTAGTAACTCTTAAAAAGAAAAAGAATTAAAGTGGAGAAGCTATAAGTGTTGAGATGAAGAAGATGAACTTGAAAAGGGAATTTTGGATAAATTGGAGACTAAATTGGATATAACTTCTTGATTATGATATTATCAGTGTTGTTATTGTTGTTTGGGAGTTTTTTTCTGATATGATGGAAGTTGATAGAATATGGGAAGTGCTGCCCAAATTTTGTTGGCTCGTTAATTATGTTAGTTGAACTTAAGCATGTTTTCAATACTTAACCTTAGGATGAATTCTCTTGAATGTAGATTTTGCGGGCTTTGGAGAAAAACGTTTAGTAGGTAAGAAGACGTGAAGGTATGTAAGGCTAACCCTTTTCTTTCTAATGGCATGATTTCATTGTTGTGAGCCTACACATGATATCCACAATATTCCTATTCCTAGAAACACTAGAAGCCCATAATATCCATGATTCTTATGGTATTGTTGACAATGTTCTTTGAGATGATAATGATGACGATTATGGGGATGATATCCATTCCAGAGATGCCAAAGCTTAAAATTCTTCATGTTCTCATGATACTAATAAGTTTATCACATGATTATCGATTGTATCCATTATTGTTGATCTCTTCTTATAATAGTTATCATCTTATAATAGTTATTCTTCCAAGGTGAGATATAGCGATAATGATGAATCCATAATAGAAATCTGAGGTTTACCGACCTTACGTCACTTCGATAGAGTAGTAACGCTTTACTTGGGATCTCATGCATGCTTTATATATATGTATGTATTTTCTCACACCATGCCGTGCTATAGTTGGCCGGGCAGGTGCGTAGATGTGCACACCACTGCAGTGGGCAGCTTATGATATCATCTCGCACACGAGTTAATGCTACTAACACCGTACCTACACGGTCGGACAGTTTACTATATATATATATATATATATATATATATATATATATATATATATGGCTACTAATTTTAAAAGGAAAAGCTAAGCATGCATGATATCCACCTTGAAAGGCAATCAGATATACATGTTATCTCTTTTATGTCATGCTCCTCATATCTTTATTGTGTTGTTGTTCAAGCTTTACATACTCGGTACATTATTTGTACTGACGTCCCTTTGCTTGTGGATACTGTGTTCATGCCCACAAGTAGGCAAGGAGACGGACCAGATCCTTAGGTGCTCATCAGCGAATTCTCAAAAGCGCTCCCTTTGCTTCGGAGCTGCAGTCTATTGGTGTTATTCTTTTGTGTACATGTTTGGGCACGGAGGGGTCCTGTCCCGTCATTATGATCTCTCTTACTCTATATAGAGGCTCGTAGACATGTGTGTATAGTTAGATGTCTCATAACCCCATCGGTTCATATCTTGTATATCATTTTTGTAGCCTTATGTGCTTGTATATATATATGGGGTAGACTTGATGATAATCATATAAATGAGCTTCTATTGAGAATTGAAGCCCATCCAGGTTATGATAATTGTGAATTAGGTATGTGGTCCACCGAGATACGATTAGAAGAAGCATGCTAGGTGGTGCTCGGTAGGCTAGCTCCGGGTACCCGGCATGGCCCTCTGGTTGGGTCGTGACAAAAGTGGTATCAGAGCAGTTCGTCCTAGGGTGTGTCTACGAGCCATGTCCAGAAGAGTCTTGTTTATGGGTATGAAGCGCGCCACACTTTTAAACAGGAGGCTGCGGGGCATTTAGGAATGATTGAACTTCCTTCCTCATCATAGATCGTGCGATAGAGCCATGATATAAGAATTCCCTTTTTATTAACCGTGCGTTATGTTTTCAGCGATGCCTGTGAAGAGAAAAGCTACAGCGGCCCAAAAGGGAAAGATAGTGGCCGGAATGAGGACTGAGCAGGAGCCGCTGGCAGACATAGAGAAGGGTAAGTCCCAGAATGAGGTTCCATCTCGAACCTCTCATACGCCACCCATTTTAGAGGAGCATCAAGGGGCCTCAGCTCTAGCTCCAATGCCCCTGATTCCTTCACCAGATGCCTCAGGTTGGGAGATGAGAGAGGCTATCCATTTATTGACCCAGTTAGTTGCCGCTCAGGCTCAGCGGCAGGGTGCGGGTCATGGTGACAGAGCTGTCGGTGCTAAAGCCCGTGATTTTATTAGTCTTAATCCTCCGGAGTTCTTTGGGTCAAAATTGAATGAGGACTAGCAGATATTTATAGATGATATGTTGAGGATGTTGCGAATAATACATGCTTCTGATATTGAGTCGGTAGAGCTGGCTTCCTATAGATTGCGAGATGTGGCTGTTCATTGGTATAACACCTGGATATCTTCTAGAGGGGTAAATGCACCTCCTCCGGTATGGAAAGAGTTCGTAGATGCTTTCCTCCGACATTATTTGCCACAAGAGGTTCGACGACCTAGAGCTGACAGGTTCTTGAATCTTAGATAGGGGAATATAAGTGCTCGAGAGTATAGCCTTCACTTTAATTCTTTGGCTAGGTATGCTCCAGCCATGGTAGCCAATATGGGGGACCGCATGCACCGATTTGTGAGTGGTTTGGTGTCACATTTGATTAAGAAGTGCTTGACGGCCTCACTTCAAGAAGGGATCGATATTTCTCGTATTCTGGCCCATGCCCAGAATCTGGAAAAACAACAGTAGCCGCAAAAGGGTGAGCATGATTATGATAGGGGTTATAGTAAGAGGGCCAGATCCTCAGGTGCTATTACTGAGTTCAGAGAGGGTCAGAGGCAGTAGCATTCCAGGAATTCAAGCCAGTTAGTGGCTAGTGCACCGCCTCAATTTGCAGGCAAGAGATTTGATCGTCCTATTTATTTGGGACCGGGTTAGAACTCCAGAGTTTCGAGTTTCCAGTATAGAGGTGATTCCAGTCAGATGAGACCACTCTTACCACAGTGCAATCAATGTGGTAGGCCACATTCAGGATAGTGCCACCTAGGTTCAGATGCATATTATGTGTGTGGTCAGACTGGTCATATGATGTGTGATTGTCCATCGACAGGTGGCAGGGGCAAGGTCCAGCCCACAGGATCAGCAGCTGGTTCTTCATCGTCTGTACGCCCTTTGGGGCAAGGTCCGCAGGCTTCAATAGGTTGTAGTTGAGGCAGAGGGGGAGCATCTAGTTCGAGCGGCCCTTAGAACCGTATTTATTCACTAGCTGGGTGACACAATCTTAAGTCCTCCCCTGATGTTGTCACAGGTATATAATCAGTATCCTCTCACGATGTATATGCATTGATTGATCTAGGTTCTACTTTGTCATATGTTACTCCTTATATTGCCGATCGTATTGGGGTAAAACCTGAGCCAATCAAACCTTTTGAGGTGTCTACACCTATTGGTGACCCAGTGGTAGCTAGATAGATATATAGAAATTGTATGATTGCAGTTGTGACCGTCATACTATAGTTGATTTGATTGAGCTGAAGATGGCAGATTTTGAGGTCATTATGGGCATGGATTGGCTGGCCTCCTGTTACGTCAATGTTGATTGCAGAATAAAAATTATTCATTTTCAGTTTCCAGGAGAACCAGTTTTAGAATGGAAGGGTAATACAGCATCTCCGAGAGGTAGGTTTATTTGCTATCTCAAGGCAAGGAAGATGATTGCTAAGGGTTGTATATATCATTTGGTCCGGGTTCAAGATACATAAGCAAAGTCGCGGACTCTTTAATCTGTGCCGGTAGTGAATGAGTTTCCAGATGTGTTTTCGGACAAGCTTCCAGGTCTCCCACTAGAACGGGAGATTAATTTTACCATCGATGTGTTACCGGATACCAAACCCATATTTATTCCTCCTTATGGGATGGCTCCAGTAGAATTGACAGAATTCAAGGAGCAATTAAAAGATCTGTTTGAAAAAGGCTTTATTAGGCCTAGTTCATTGTCGTGGGGAGCACCTGTGCTGTTCGTAAGAAAGAAAGATGGTCCCTTGCGGATGTGTGTTGACTAGAGGCAATTGAATAAGGTGACCATACAGAATAAATATCCACTTCCAAGGATCGATGACTTATTCGATCAGTTGCAGGGTGCCAAATGATTTTCAAAAATAGATCTGAGATCGGGGTACCACCAAGTGAGAGTCAGGGAAGAGGATATTTCGAAGAAGCTTTCAGAACTAGATATGGTCATTTCAAGTTTCAATTAATGTCGTTTGGATTGACCAACGCACCAGCGGTATTCATGAATTTGTGAATAATGTGTTCAGGCCTTTCCTACATCTATCAGTAATTGTGTTCATTGATGATATCCTGGTATATTCTCGATCTGAGGCAGAGCATACAGATCTTTTATGTACTGTTCTTAGAGTTCTTCAGACTCGGGAGATATATGCAAAGTTTTCAAAATGTGAGTTCTTGTTAAATTCTGTAACTTTCTTGGGGCATATAATTTCAGCTGATGGCATTCGAATGGATAACCATAAGATTGAAGCGGCGAATACTTGGCCAAGGCCTACAACACCGATGGAGGTTCGTAGTTTTCTTTGGTTGGCCGGTTACTACAGAAGATTTGCAGAGGAATTTTCTTCTATCTCGGCGCCATTGATGAAGCTAACTCAGAAATCAGCAAAATTCCAATGGGCCGACGCTTGTGCGCGCAATTTACAGGAGCTGAAACATAGATTGACTTTGGCCCCAGTCTTCACGCTTCCAGAAGGATAAAAAGGCTATGTTGTTTATTGTGATGCCTCAGGCATGGGGTTAGGGTGTGTGTTGATGCAGCACGGTAAAGTTATTGCTTATGCTTCAAGGCAGCTGCGGAAACATGAGAAAAAATACCTGACTCATGATCTGGAATTAGCTGCGGTTATTCATGCACTGAAGATGTGGAGACATTATTTATACCGCATTCATATTGATATCTATACAGGCCACAAGAGTCTCCAATATATATTCAAGCAGAAGGAGTTGAATCTTCGGCAAAGGCGGTGGTTGGAGCTATTGAAAGATTATGATGTGAGTATCTTATATCATCCTGGAAAGGCGAATGTAGTAACTGATTCTCTTAGCCGCAAGTCCATGGGCAGTTTATGTGATGTTCAGTCGGAGAAGCGGGAGTTAGCTCGTGAGCTTCAACGCTAGTTGGCCTAGGAGTTTGCTTGATGGACTCAAGCAATAAGGGAATCACTGTCCATCACTCAGCTGTTTCATCCTTAGTAGTGGAGGTGAAAAAGTGCCAATATGAGGACCCCATGTTAATTCATTACAAAGATACACTTCCTCAGAAGAAAAAGTCACCATTTGAGATTTTTGTAGATGGAGTTCTCAGGTACCGAGACAGATTATGTGTTCCGGATGTTGCGGGGTTACGTCGACAGATTCTGGGGTAAGCCCATCATTCCCGTGATTCTGTTCATTCAGGAGTGACAAAGATGTATCATGATCTTAAATCTATATATTGGTGGGACGGAATGAAGAAAGACATAGCAGAGTTGGTAGCTCAATGTCGTAATTGTCAACAGGTAAAGATTGAGCATCAGAAGCTTGGGGGATTTTGGCAAACCTAGAAATGGGAAGTGATTAATATGGATTTCATTACAGGCTTGCCTCGTTCCCAGCGTAAGTATGATTCTATATGGGTGATCGTGGATAGACTTATGAAATCAGCTCATTTTTTACCAGTTAGAACTACGTACTCGGCTGAACAATATGCAAAGTTGTATGTCAAAGAGATAGTACGACTCCATGGTGTTCCAGTATCTATTATTTCTGATAGAGGAGCACAATTTACGGATAATTTCTGGAATTCCTTTCAAAAAGGTTTGGGAACTCAGGTGAGACTTAGCACTACATTTCATCCACAGACTGATGGACAAGATGAGCGCACCATTAAGACCCTCAAAGATATGCTACGGGCATGTGTGTTAGATTTTGGAGGTAGATGGGATGATCATTTGCTGCTAATTGAGTTTGCATATAACAATAATTATCACTCCAGCATTCAAATGGCCCCGTATGAGGCTCTATATGGGAGAAAGTATAGATCACCAATTGGATGGTTCGAAATAGGGGAGACAAAGTTAGTAGGGCCAGACTTGATCTAGCAAGCGGTGGAAATGATCAAGCTTATCTGAGATCAGTTGTTGACAGCCCAAAGCCAACAGAAGTCTTACGCGGACAATCATTGTCGAGATATGGAATTCCGAGTTAATGATTGGGTATTCTTAAAGGTGTCGCCTATGAAAGGTGTGATGAGATTTGGTAAAAAGGCAAGCTTAGTCCACGGTACGTTGGAATTTACAAGATGGTGCGCAAAGTAGGACAGGTGGCTTACCAGTTAAATCTACCTTCGAACTTAGAATCAGTCCACCCAGTTTTCAATGTGTCAATGCTTCGCAAGTGTATTGGAAATCCTTTTAGAATTGTACTTGTAGATGATGTTCAGATCACAGAGCACTTATCCTATGAAGAAGTTCCCATCAGAACTAAAGACATAGCCTCAGTCAAAGTTTTATGGAGAAATAATGATAGAGAAGAGATGATTTGGGAAGTTGAGGAAGATATGAATGCCAAATATCCACATTTGTTTCCACTCCCAGATGAGATTCAAGGCACAATTGTTTGCAGGTATGAAATGCTTTCTTTCGATGATTTCTTGGTCGTGTGGGGCCATTATTGCTGTTGTTTTATATCCCTGTGAGGCGTTGTATATTTTGAGTTGTTGTGACAGGACGGTAGTGACGTATTTACAGGGGAAACTCTGGCGATATTTCTATAGAATCCTTAAGAGTCCAATATTCAAGGACGAATGTTCCTAAGGGGGGAAGAATGTTACACCTCGGAAATTTCGTGATGTTTGCCTTATGAGTGAACCAATGCAAGCCTAAAGTGAACATCAATCCCTTATAAGGTTAGGAAGGGTATTTGATAACTTTAAGTGTATACCTTAAGGTTTTGGAGCATGAAGAGGTGGAAGTAATTTTGTTGGAGAAATTGGAGTTTGAGTCACGTTTTGGAGTTGAATTCGATCAAAAATGAAAACTTTGGATATTTTTCTTAGAAGGAGATGAGTGGAATTTGAGTTATACATTTCTTTGAATTACCTTGAGGGGAAGCTATAGGGCCCCTTAGCTGGTTAATGAAGTTTTATACAAGTGCCAAGAAGGTTCCATAAGGATTGGAGGTCAAACGAATCGAAAAGAACGCGATTTTGCGAAACCGGAGATGTTGGGGCAGTATGCAGTCGCATACTGAGTATGCTAGGTTGCATACTGGCCGCAAACTACAATTTTTGGGTGATCTTACTTCCCAAAATAACCCCTAAGTGGTGGAGGGAGCATTCGGCCGCATACTCACCGCAAATTGGAGCGGGGTACGATTTTTTCCACCTTTTTAAATCCCCAAAGACCTCATTTTCATTCCAACTCCCCACACTTATTTCCCCATAGTTCTAGAGTCTTCTTATGAGTTCTTGAAGGTTCCCCATCACTCCACCCCTTTCTATATGATCAAGAGATAAAATCAAACATCAAAACCTCAAGATAAATCCATGGAAGGTGATGGTTCTTGCTTCCTTTCAAAGTTGTGGTGAATTTGATCTTGGAGGGAGTTAAGTGAAGTGAAGTTCTTCTATTACAAGGTATGTTCTTCATCCTATTTTTATGGTTGAGTTTATGTAAAGGTTTAGTAACTCTTAGAAAGGAACAGAATTAAAGAGGAGAAGCTATAAGTGTTGAGATGAAGAAGATGAACTTGAAAAGGGAATTTTGTATAAATTCGAGACAAAATTGGATATAACTTCTTGATTATGATATTATGGGTGTTGTTATTGTTGTTTAGGAGATGTTTTATGATATGATGGAAGTTGATAAAATAGGGGAAGCGCTGCCCAAATTTCGTTAGCTCGTTAATTATGTTAGTTGAACTTAAGCATGTTTTCAAGACTTAACCTTAGGATTCTCTTGAATATAGATTTTGTGGGCTTTGGAGGAAAACATTTAGTAGTTAAGAAGACGTGAAGGTATGTAAGGCTAACCCTTTTATTTCTAAAGGGCATGATTCCATAGTTGTGAACCTACACATGATATCCACAATATTCCTATTTCTAGAAACACTAGAAGCCCATAATTTCCATTATTCTTATAGTATTGTTGACAATGTTCTTTGAGATGACAATGATGACGATTATGGGGATGATTTCCATTCCAGAGATGCCAAAGCTTAAAATTCTTAATGTTCTCATGATACTAATGAGTTTGTCACATGATTATCGATTGTATCCATTGTTGTTGATCTCATCTTATAATAGTTGTTCTTCCAAGGTGAGATATAGCGATGATGATGACTCCGTAATAGAATTCAGAGGTTTACCGACCTTATGTCACTCCGATAGAGTAGTAACGCTTTGTTTGGGCTCTCATGCTTGCTTTATATATATGTATGTATTTTCTCACACCATGCCGCGCTATAGTCGGCGGGGCAAGCGCGTAGATGCGCACACCACTGCAGTGGGCAGCTTATGATATCCTCCTGGACACGGGATGCCCCGGACGTGTGGGATAATGATGATAACACCGTACCTACATGGTCGGGCAGTTTACTATATATATACACTGTCTTTAAAAGGAAAAGCTAAGCATACATGATATCCGCCTTGAGAGGCAATCAGATATACATGTTATCTTTTTTATCTCATGCTCCTCATATCTTTATTATGTTGTTATTCATGCTTTACATACTCGGTACATTATTCGTACTGACGTCCTTTTTCTTGTGGACGCTGCGTTCATGCCCGCAGGTAGGAAATGAGACGGACAAGATCCTTAGGTGCTCATTAGCGGATTCTCAAGAGCGCTCCGTTTGCTTCGGAGCTGCAGTCTATTGATACTACAATTTTGTGTACATGTTTGGGCACGGCGGGGTCCTGTCCCGTCATTATGATCTCTTTTACTCTATATAGAGGCTCGTAGACATATGTGTACAGTTAGACGTCTCATAACCCCATCGGTTCATATCTTGTATATCATCTTTGTAGCCTTGTGGGCTTGTATATATATATGGGGCAGAGTTGATGATTATCATATAAATGAGCTTCTATTGAGAATTTATGCCCGTCCAGGTTATGATAATTGTGAATTAGGTATGTGGTCCACCGAGATACGATCAGAAGAAGCATGCTAGGTGGTTCTCGGTATGCTAGCTCCAAGTACCCGTCATGGCCCTCTGGCTGGGTCGTGACACTTTCCGGATCTTTTCTTTTAGCAAAAGGGTATAAAAGGCTCCATTGGTCATCACTTCCAGTTCATACCTAAGCTTACCCTTTACTCCTCATGAACAAACTCTCCTTCTCCACCCCCTTCCTAAACCAAGTGACACTACCAGGGTTCCTCCTAAAGGTTAGGTAGTAAATCTTTTGTTTTAATGCAGCACCTCAAACATGTGACCCTTTATTTTATGGACCAAATAATGTACAAACAAACAAAGGCAGAAGAAAACAAACATATGTGCTTAAACTCCCCAGGGTCAAAGACAACTTTCTTCTTATGTCTATTTCCAGTTATGGCCATAACACTACATATACAACTCATTCACAAAGGACTTTGACCAACTAGAACACAGATTTGCCATTTTTTATTCTTTCTCACCTTGCCCTTTTATCTCTCAGAATTAGGGAACTATTCTCCTGAAATGGTTAAGATAAGATAAGGGTCCCTAATTTTAAGTGCACATCAAGGTCACTCCTTCCCTTTGTGAAGATGACACATATCATTCAAGGTCAGACAAAACTTCACAACACACTCAATCCCATCAGTTTAGGGGATTACATAGAGGAATCATTCATGACTAAGTATGTTAACACTTGGTGTTGGATCAGTTATCATAGTTCAAACAGGTTTATCCTACATCTGATCAATGACCATTAATCAATTTAGTTCAAGCATCTAATGACCAAGCAAGATATTCATGCTAAGACAGGACCAAACAACAGATGCCATTTATACCTTAGCTATTATATTTTCTCAAATGACAAATGACTCAGAATTTATTCTCAATATCACAACCACTTCTGAATCTTAATTCTAAGCAGTATCTCTCTAATTTTGAGCTTACTTCAGCATTTTCTCCTATTTACTCTTAATTCATTCTTACTCAATTAAATGATCCAGGTAAAGAATGAATTATTACACTAGTGGTTATATGTAGAACTCTATTTAGACTTGGTTTGTAAAGTACTACTTAGTATTCATGTTCACTACGCATAACCACAGACCAAAGCAATTCATCAAGACATCAATTTAAGCTAAACATGTTCACTCTAGTAACTTTAACAAACCAACACTCAACTAAACAAGGAAGATTACAGGAAAGTGATCACAACAACTTCAGAACAAACATAGCCCAACTCAATAATGCTTAACAGTCCAGACAAGCAAGAGAGAATTAAAGAAAATGATATTAAGGCTAGTTAACTAAGCACAACAATATTCCTAAATTAACAATTATCCTAAATTATACATATCATCATCCAAACTTAAAGGAAAATACAAAGAGTCAATAATAAGATAAAATGTTATCTTTTTTAGGCGCAGCCGTGTCAAGAGTTGAACTTGGAGCCTTTGTGCTTCCAAATCCCCGACTCAACCACACAGAAAAGAAAGAAAACACAAATATTTCATAACTAAAGAAGACTCAACCCCTAGAACAAGGCCAAATCTTTTCAAAAAATTTACTGTGAGCCTAGGCTTTGAGTTTCAATGCACAAATCAAGGCTCTGAGGTTATCAAGAACTTTTTCAACTTCCAAAAACCTCTGATTTGTGAGAGTGTTGGGGATCTATTTATAAAACCCCAAAGTTCATTAAAGGAGTTAAACATACGATGTGGGACGAACCAAATTTCCCCAAAATTATCCTTTGTAAGCCTTCGTACTGACCAGATTAACTTGAATCAACAACGTCTGGTCAGATTTAAGTCTTGTTACGCTCGATCTAATCCATTCTTGTTCAACCAATGAGGCTTAAGCAAGGTACAACTAATAAAGCACACAAATCACAGATTTAACTTGAATAATAAAATAATTATTGAGCAAAGAGGCGATTTATTACCGTGTTTGGATTTGTTTTCGCGAAATCAAGTGAAACATTAATTGTTTCACCATAATAGACATGAAAAGGTTGCGATCTCTCGGTTAACTCTGTATTTTTGCCATTTTTTGCGGAGAGAGAGAAGAGGGGTGCGGTGCCTAGGGATTTCAGGGAAAAAGATAGAGATAGAAAGGGGGTGAAGGGAAAAGTGTTGTTTGGTATAAATGAAAACTGCTTAAGGGGTATTAACCCCTTTAAGCTATTTGGGCTTGGAATTTGGGCCGGGGCTCGGTCCATTTTTGGACTGGACTCGGTCCAATTCGTGAAAAAATAAAAAGTTGGCCCCTTTTAATATATATAATGTATACATATATGTATACCCAGTATATATATGTACATATAAATATGTACATATAAAGAAAAATAAACAGACAAAAACTAAAATATTGGTTATTAGTCATAATATTTCAATTATAATCACATTAGGACATAATTAACCTGTCACGACCTATTTCGGTGAAGCCATGCGGGAACTTACCTTTCCCACCTCGGTAAGCGAACTCTCGAACCAATGATAAATAAGGACATGAATAAATAAATCAAGCAAGCGGAAAGAATAAATACGTAAGTCTCACAATAATATATATATAGTAGTATAGTGCGGAATAAGAAAGACCCCCAGGGTCTAGTCTAAGTCATACAAGAGCATCTAATGAAAAATATATTAGTTTGGAATAATAATACATAAATCCGTCTATGTCTCAGAATAGCAAAACAAGACATAAAATAGGAAGAGTCTTCAAGGCAATGAACATCCTTGCTCACCCTGGAAACTCGCAACAATGCTGAAGGAGATCAGCCACGAGAGACAGAAGTAGTCCCAACCTGATACTCTGCATTCATAAAGGAATGCAACAAGTGCAGGTCAGTACAAAACAACGGTACTGGTAGGCATCATCGACCGACTAAGCATAGCTAACACAAGTCATATAATAAAGCAAGATATGCAGCAAAACTAACAAGTATAAGTCAAATATAATCGAAGTCAAGTACACATCATTGCCTAAGTGAAGCATCTAATCCCAATTGCACCAAGTCTCAATATATCAACCGAATCCAACATCACAAGTACAACACCAAATCATCTCAAATTACGCCATGAATGCAATGCAATGCAATAATGTATGGATGCAATGCAATGCCATGCAAATGCTATGTAAACATGTACTTCGGAAGGAAACATCGACATCTCGGTAACACAACCCTAGGTGACTCGCGAAGTCTAAGTGCCACCCGTCCCAGATCTTTTCCCAACAGATAGATGGGACCTAGATCTTTTCCCATGGGGGGTTCTCACCAGCACCACCCTGGGGGACCAGCGGGGTCCATGCGCACTCACTCAATCCACGATTTCGGGCTGAACATCGAATATCGGACTCTCACGTCACTCAAGTAAAAATCGAGCCTAGCTTATCACAGTGTTTCAACAAGTATCATCAGTATCTCAATAGTATATCATCAAGAATGAGAGTGTGTGCAATGCATGTATCATCATCAATAATCATGCTCAATATCACAAATACCAACAATGGGTACACCAACAATATATCTGAATCACGAGTACCAACAGTGGGTACGCAACAATATATCAGAGTCACAAGTATGAATAGTGGGTACGCCAACAATATATCTAAATCACAAGTACCAACAGTGGGTACGCCAATAATATATCAGAGTCACAAGTATGAACAGTGGCTACGCTAACAATATCATAATCAAGATGGAACAGTAGATTCTAATATCTACTAACAACACGTGGCACCAAGCCAACACGATAGAAAAATCAAATCACAACACAATGGGGTGGCTAGCCCTAAACACACAATAGGGCCTAACTTAAGGCAATATCCAACCCAATTTCATACCCGAAAGTTCACATGCTGTCTCCGACAATATCATCTAAATATATGTTTCGCTACACGAAGCCTCACTAAGGGTAAGCTATAACCTACCTGGATGGCATACCGCAACAACGACAACTCCTTTGCCTTGCCTTTCCCTTGACAGGGAGCCTCAGAACCAAAATAGTGTAAGTATAATTGAAATATAGATTAGGAATCATAAAGAATGATACTAATATTGCTACCATTCAATTTAGGTCAAATCCAACCTCATAATTTGGGAAAACGGGGCCCATAAGGGCAAAACGGGGAATTCGGAAGCAAAACATCAAATTAAGCACTAGATGATCATAACCCAACCACTAATTGCTGGTTTAACTCATGAAATCCCCTAATTTCGAAATTGAAGCAAAACCCCCAAATTTGAGTATAAACCCTAACTCTTTGATTCAAGAATTCAATACTAGTGATAGAATATAAATGATTAACAACTTTAGATTCATCAAAATCTAGCATAAACCCCATCAATTTCATCATTAATAAGCCTGGATAGAACAATGATCAAAACCCACTTTTAATCTTCCATAACTAAGGAATGGATAAGGGAAGGGGAATCCTTAGATGATTAGGATTAATGAAATAGTAAAAGGATTAGGGGAACTTACCACCAAGAATATCTACTAAAAGTCTCCAAGAACAGATCCCAAGAATTCTATTTTCGTAATGGTATTAAATGAGGGACTAAAGGATTTTAACGCTTCATTAATTATACCCACTGCCCGTCACCCGCTTTGGCGACGCTGGGAACGTTCCAATAGTCCCTTGACCGCTTTAGCGGTCAAGCCCAAATGGCTTGGACCGCTCCAGCAGCAGGGTGACCGCTCAGCGGTGCTGGTGCTACGGTGCTAGTGCCGCTAAAGCGGGCACCAGACACCAGAAATTCCACGCAAGTTCACAATTCATTCCGATTTTTTGGACTAATTTTCGAGGCCATATGCTCATATACCATACACATAGACACACATAAAAACACGCTACAAATGCGCTCGTGGCCTTGGAATTCCGAACGGAGGTCCGGTTGATCGAGTCAACCTCTGATACCTTAATTCCACTTTCCCATCCCAAAACCCAAAATGCATCCAAGTGCATTGGGAACCGAACCAGATATACACACCAGTTCTAAACGACCATCCGGACCTCTCGGAATCGATGAATTTTTGAAAAAAGTCAGTTTACCCAAAAGTCAACTTTGGATCAACTATTTTCGCTTTAACTCCAATTTCATAAAAAGTTTCCCGAATCCAATCTAGACACCTTGGGAAGCGTGCCAACTGTTCCCTCGAGTCAAAAGTGAGCTAAACAAGCTCAAAAAATGGGGAAAATGCCGGAAAGTCAATAACGACCAAACGGGTCATTATATCGGATACCAATTGAACCGTCGCTCGTCCTCGAGCGAAGAAAAGAAGAGAAGCGACAAATACCTTAGTCAGTTAACAACTGGGGATATCAACTACGCATGTCAGACTCAGTCTCCCAAGTAGCCTCCTCAATAGGGCGGTGCTTCCATTGCACCTTCACAGAAGTAATCTCTTTCGACCTCAACTGTTGAACCTGCCTATCCAAGATCGCGATAGATTCCTCCTCATAAGTCAAATTCTCATCAAGTAATATAGAATCCCAACAAACAATGTAGGTACTATCGGCATGGTACTTCTTCAGCATTGAAACATGAAAAATCGGATAAACTCCGGCCAAGCCTGGCGGCAAAGCCAACTCATAAGCTACATCACCCATACGGTCAACAACCTCAGATGGACCAATATACCTAGGGCTCAAATTGCCCATCTTACCAAACCTCATAACACCCTTCATGGGTGAAACCTTCAATAGAACCTGGTCAGCAATAGAAAACTCCAAATCTCGGACCTTCAGGTCCGCATACATCTTTTACCGACTCTGACCTGCCAAAAGCTTGGCCTGAATAACTCTCACTCTATCAATAGATCCGTACTCCAAGGTCGAGCCTCGAATCGATCAAACCAACCGACCGGAGATCTATACCTTCTACCATATAAAGCCTCAAAAGGCGCTATGCCAATACTCGAATGATAACTGTCGTTATACACAAACTCTACCAATGGTAAGTGCTGATCCCAATGATCACCAAAATCAATAATACACGCTCTCAACATGTCCTTGAGCACCTGAATGGTTCGTTCGGACTGGCCATCGGTCTGGGGATGAAAAGCTATACTAAGATCCAATCGGGTACCCAACTCCTCATGAAAAGCACTCCAGAAATAGGAAGTGAAAAGAGTACCCCGATCAGATACAAAAGAAATAGGAACCCCATGCAATCTCATAATATCCCGAATGTACAACTTGGCTAACTTCATCGCGGTATAGGAAACCTGAACTGGAATAAAGTGAGCAGACTTAGTCAACCGATCAACTCTCACCCAAATAGAGACAACAAAATCCATGGTAATCCTCTCTCACTTCCACTCAAGAATGGGCATTCTCTAAAGCACACCACCGGGTCGCTGGTGCTCATACTTAACCTGTTGACAATTCCCACACTTAGCAACAAAATCAAATATATCTCTTTTCATCCAATGCCACCAATAGTGTTGTCTCAAATCACGGTACATCTTAGTCGCCCCCGGATGAATGGAATAGCGAAAGCTATGAGCCTCAGACAAGATCAACTGAATCAAATAACCAATACGAGAAACATACACACGTCCTCTAATCCTCAAAATGCCCTCAAAATCAATCACGGCCTCCTTGGACTCACCCCTTAAAACTCTTTCCCGAATCTTGCTCAACTGAGCATTCTCAAACTAATGGGTCCTGATCCGATCCAATAAGGATGACCTCGCCTCTACACAAGCTAAAATCCTTCATGGGGATAAAATATCAAGGCAAACGAAACTGTTGGCCAGAGTCTGAACCTCCATGGCCAACAGACGCTCGAAAACAATCAATCGAGCTAAACTCCCCACACTCACTGCCTTGCGACTCAAGGCATCAGCTACCACACTGGCCTTCCCGGGATGGTACATAATAGAGAAGTCATAGTCTTTCAAGAGCTCCATCCATCGGCGTTGCCTGGAATTAAGATCTCTTTGGGTAAGCACATGCTGAAGACTACGGTGATCAGTGAAAACATCATAATGGACACTGTACAAATAATGCCTCTAAATCTTCAAAGCGAAGACCACGGCTAACAACTCCAAATCATGGGTAGGATAATTTTTCTCATGGACCTTTAACTGATGGGAAGCATAAGCTATCACTCTACCCTCCTGCATCAACACAGCACCCAAGCCCATACGGGAGGTATCACAATAGACAGCGAAGTCCTTACCCTCCACGGGTAATGCTAAGATCGAAGCTGTAGTCAAAAGAAGCTTGAGCTTTTGAAAGTTTTTCTCATAATCATCTGACCACTGGAAGGGAACATCCTTCTAAGTCAATCTGGTCAAAGATGAAGTAATAGCAACAAAACCCTTCACAAAGCGACGGTAATAGCTGTCTAAACCCACAAAACTATGAATCTCAGTAACAGTAATGGGCCTCGCCCAATCCCTCATAGCCTCAATCTTCTGTGGGTCAACCATAATCCCATCCTTAGACATAACATGGCCCAAGAATTCCACGGACTCTAACAAGAACTCACACTTAGAAAACTTAGCAAACAGGCTATGCTTTTTCAGCAACCCAAGAACAGAACAAAGATGACTCGCATGCTCCTCTCTACTCTTGGAATACCATAAGATATCATCAATGAACACAATCACAAAGGAATCAAGGAATGGCCTAAAGATGTCATTCATCAAAGTCATAAATGCAGGAGAGGCATTGGTAAGCCCAAAAGACATCACTAGAAACTCATAACGGCCATATCTTGTCCGAAATGTTGTCTTCGGAATATCCTCCGCCCTAAACTTCAACTGGTGATAGCTGGAACGCAAATCAATCTTTGAAAACACCGAAACACCTAAAGCTGGTCAAACAGATCAACAATATGAGGAATGTGGCACTTGTTTTGAATAGTGACCTTGTTCAGCCGGCGATAATCAATGCACATCCTCATTATCCCATCTTTCTACTTCACAAATAACACAGGAACACCCTAAGGGGAGACACTCGGTCTAATGAACCCCTTGCTCACTAAATCCTGTAAATACTCCTTAAGCTCTCTCAATTCAGTAGGTGTTATCTGATATGGCAGAATAGAAATAGGGCGAGTGCTCGGATCCAAGTCAATATAGAAATCAATGTCATGATCGGGTGGCATACACAACAGATCCGATGGAAATACCTCTGTGAACTCAATCACAATAGGGATAGACTCAAGGGGTGGAGATGCAATTATCGTCTCACGAACATGAGCCAAATAGGCTAAACACCCCTTACTTACTAACTTCTTCACCCGAAGGAAGGAAATGATCTTCGGAGTGGGACTAGGAGTACCCATCCACTCAAGCCTAGGAATGCCCGGCATGGTTAAGGTGACTATCTTGGCGTGACAGTCCGCGTGATAAGGAGAAAGCCAGGACATCCCAAATATAAGATCAAAGTCAACCATATCGAGAATCATCAAATCTACCCAAGTGTCATATCCCATAAAAGTAATTAAACAAGACCAGTAAACTCGATCAACAATCACAGAGTCTCCAACCGAAGTAGACACATGAACAGGTATATATATGCTATCATAAGGAAAATCCCAACCAAGGGCATGAAATGCAGATACATACGAATAGGTGGATCTAGGATCAAGTAGCACAAATGCTGCTCTATGACGGACAGAAATGGTACCTGAAATCACAGCATCTGAGGCATCTGCCTCGGGCCTATCAAGAAATAAGTAATAATGGGACCCACCACGTCCAGTCTGAGAACCCCCTCTCGTACTCTGAGAACCACCTCTAGCTGGATGGGAACCACCTCTAGAACAATGAGAAGCACCGCGGCCTGACTGAGCGCCGCCCCTCTGAGAAGCCCCACCTCGACCACCAAATGATGTCGGAGTCCTCTTTGGCCCAACCTCTCCACAAGAAAAATAGGTAATAGGAGATGAATGCCGATACACAGAAGCTGAAGACCCGGATGAAGCAGCCCTGTCCACTGGTTTGGAGAACGAACTCTCAGAAGCTCTGTACCTGGGTGGCTTACTAGGGGAAGCCTATAACGCTGAATGCACAGGATGACCAAAATATGGCTGATGCGCCTCGAAAACTAATCGGTGCCCCTCGAACTAGAACCACCATAACTCCCGGTCTGACGTGGTCTCTTGTCACCACCACTAAAAGCACTGGCCTTAGCTCCCTCAACCATAGAATCATGCTTGATAATGGACTAGAAGGAAGCCCCCATAGACTCCATCTGAAGACAAAGAATCTGTAGAGAGCCCACTAGTCCCCCCCAACAAATCGCCTGATCATGTCGGCCTCAGTAGGTATCAAAGCAGTGGAATAACGGGCCAGATATAGAAAGCGGGTCACATAAGCCTCAAAGACATGCCCATCTGCTCAAGATGTAAAAACTCCTCCCTACGCGCCTCTCTCAAATACCGAGGCATATACTTCTCAAGGAAGGCCCGGTAAAATTGAGTCCAAGTCAGGGGAGGGGAACCCTCAGGTCTGCAAGCCATGAAATACCTCAACCATGTCTCCATGTCGTCAAAAAATGGTAGGACACATAATCAATCCCGTAGGTCACCACGATCCCCATCTAGTGCAGCAACTCATGCATAAATAGAATAAACTCATAAGCATCCTCAAAAGAAGTACCCGAAAACCTCGGCGACTCTAACTTTCTGAATTGCCCGACAAGATCCTGATCCGACGTGGTCATAACAGCGCCCTCTATGGGCATAATATCATCACTAGGAGCGGGTATCGCATCAATATGAAGAGCCATAACTGCAGTGGAGTGCGCTACACGAGTAGGTCCCTGCTCAAGGGTCTGCGCCCCAACTCTGGTCTATGAACCTTCGCCAGGACTGGTAACACCAGCTGCCGCCTACTGGCACAAAGATGAAGTAAAACCCTGGCCATAGTGTCATGAATAGCCTGATCAGAAGTAACCTCAGGTTGTGTCCGTGTTGGGGCCACACCATCCTTTGCGGCCTGGCCTCGATCCAGCTGATACTCAGGCTCGGTAGATAGAGATCTCTCTCGCCGCTGTCCTACTGCAGGAACCCTGCCCTTGGCTGGGGTAGCCCCGCGGCCTTTCGCTCTGCCGCACCCTCTGGGTATTGCTCGCCCTCGGGTGCCAGCCATAGCTACGGGCTCTGGCACTTGACCTCGGGCCATCGTAGCTCGAGTCCTCACCATCTGTGAAAAAAGAGATAAGAGTCATATTCCAAATTGATCTTTCCAGATACCAATTTGAATAAAGTATCACGACAGAATGAAAGAAAGTGAGATTTCCTAATGGCCTATAGCCTCTCGCAAATAAGTACAAAGCTCATCGTACCGATCCACGAGACTCTACTAAACACGCTTTTGTATTTTAGACCTGTTAACCTAGGGCTCTGATACCAACTTGTCACGACCCATTTCGGCTAAGCCGTGTGAGCACTTACCTTTCTCACCTCAATAAGCGAACCCTCGAACTAACGATAAATAAGGACATGAATAAATAAATCAAGCAAGCGGAAAGAATAAGTACGTAAGTCTCACAATAATATATATAGTAGTATAGTGCAGAATAAGAAGTACCCCCAGGGTCTCGTCTAAATCATACAAGAGCAACTAATGACAAATATACAAGTCTGGAATAATAATACATAAATCCTTCTATGTCTCAGAATAACAAAACAAGACACAACATAAGAAGAGTCTTCAAGGCAGCAAACGTCTGTGCTCACCCTAGAAACTCACAACAATGCTGAATGAGACGATCAGCCACGAGAGATGGAAATAGACTTAACCTGATACTCTGCATTTATAAAGGAATGCAACAAGTGAAGGTCAGTACAAAACAATGGTACTAGTAGGCATCAGCGGCTGACTAAGCATAGCTAACACAAGTCATATAATAAAGCAAGATGTGCTGGCAAACCAACAAGTATAAGTCAAACATAATCGAAGTCAAGTACACATCATTGCCTAAGTGAATCAACTAATCCCAATTGCACCAAGTCTAAATATATAAACCGAATCCAACATGACAAGTACATCACCAAATCATCTCAAATCCAGCCATGAATGTAACGCAATGCAATAATATATGGATGCAATGCAATCCCATGGAAATGCTGTGTACACATGTACTCCAGACGAAAATATCGACATCTCGGTAGCACAACCCAAGGTGACTCGCGAAGTCCAAGTGCCACCCGTCCCAGATCTTTGCCTAATAGATGGGACTTCAGATATTTGCCCACGGGGGGTTCTCATCGGCACCACCCTGGGGGACCCGCAGATGCACTCACTCAATCTATGATTTCGAGAGGAACATCGTATACCAGACTCTCACGTCATTCAAGTAAAAATCGAGCCCAGCTCATCACAGTGTTTCATCAAATATCATCAGTATCTCAACAGTATATCAGGAAGAATGAGAGTGTGTGCAATATATGTATCATCATCAGTAATTATGCTCAATATCATATGTACCAACAATGGGTACGCCAATAATATACCTGAATCACAAGTACCAAAAGTGGGTACGCCAAAAATATATCAGAGTCACAAGTACCAACAGTGGGTACGTCAACAATATCATAATTAAGATGGAACAACATATTCTAATAACTACTAACAACACGTGGCATCAAGCCAACACAATAGAACAATAAAATCACAACACAATGGGGTGGCTAGCCCCAAACACACAATAGGGCCTAGCCTAAGGCAATATCCAACCCAACTTCATACCCAAAAGTTCACATGCTATCTCCGACAATATCATCTAAATATATGTTTCGCTACACGAAGTCTCGCTAAGGGTAAGTAATAACCTACCTGGATGGTCGTACCGCAACACCAATAACTCACTTCTTTCCCTTACCTTTCCGCTGAGCCTCAGAACCAAAGTATTCTAAATATAATCAAAATCTAGATTTGAAATCATGAAGAATGATACTAATATTGCTACAATTCAATTTAGGTCAAATCCAACACTAAAATATGGGAAAAAGGGGCCCACAAGGGCAAAACGGGAAATTGTAGAGCAAAATATCAAATTAAGCACTAGTTGATCATAACCCAATCACTAATTGTTGATTTAACTCATGAAATCTCCTAATTGTGAAATTGAAGCAAAACCCCCAAATTTAGGTATAAACCCTAACTCTTTGATTCGAGAATTCAACACTAATAATGGAATATAAATGATTAACAACCTTAGATTCATCAAAATCTAGCATAAACCCCATCAATTTCATCATTAATAAGCCTAGATAGAACAATCATCAAAACCTACTTTTAATCTTCCATAACTAAGGAATGGATGAGTGAAGGGAAATCCTAAGATGATTAGGATTATTGGAATAGTAAAAGGATTGGGAGAACTTACCACCAAAAATCTCCACTAAAAGTCTCCAAGAATAGATCCAAGAGTTCTATTTTTGTAATGGTATTAAATGAGGGACTAAAGGCATTTAACACTTAATTAATTATACCCACTGCCCGTCACCCGCTTTGGCGACGCTGGGAACGCTCTAGCGATCTAGAAAAAATGGCTTAGACCGCTCCAGCGGCAGGTTGACCACTCTAGTGGTGTTGGTGCTGCCAAAGCGGGCACCAGCCACCAGAAAATCCACCTAAGTTCACAATTCAATCCGATTTTCCGACTAATTCTCGAGGCCATCTGCTCATATACCATACACATAGACACACATAAAAACATGCTACGAATGCGCTCGTGGCCTCGGAAATCCCACGGAGCCCCGTTGACCGAGTCAACCCCCGATACCATAATTTCACTGTTATATCCCGTATTTCGCATATTCGGAAAATTTGAAATAATTGTGACTTGTAAGAGATAAGGCCACATTTTGATTTTATTTAATGTATATGTTGTTCCTGAAAAATGTTGATACAGAAATATGGAGGAAGGCCAAGGGCAAAATTGGGAATTTTGGAAATTAGTTTCTGGAATTACAAAATAAGAACCATAAGTAATTGGGCTCAAAAAAAAAAAAAAAAGAGGCCCAAATTTAAAGGGATGGCCGGCCATAGTGGCCATGGCCCAAGCCCATGGAGATTAATTGGACCATGTGTTAAATAATAAAAAGGGCCACAAATTCTTCATTTGCAAGAAGTTTCAAGAACAACCAAGAAAAACTTGAGAGGAAGAAAAAAAAAGAAGGGCCTTCAGCCAAAGAAGAAAGAAAAAATAATTGGAGGGCTTCCATCTTTGATCCAAAAGTTGTAATTTTCTAGTATTCCTACTAAGTTCAAGACCCTTTTCAACGTGGTATAATTTTCGGGGCAAGAAAATACCTTTTGTGGCAAGTGGAAAATTTTAGAAAAGGTAAGAATTTTATCCTTTTTATATTGTGGAAGACTTGTATATATATTGTAGTGTGTGGAAATGAATGAAAAGTATGAAATTTGTGTGTTGTGGGTGTGTGTGTGTGTGTGGCCGTGTAGTGTTGTTGGTAGAGGAAGGTGAATAAATTTTATTTAGTATGTTAATTATGTCGTTGTGGCCTGGTGATGTAAATGGAAACATAATGGTTCAAGATTGGCATGAAAATTAGTTGTAAGTTGTAGGAAATTATGTGATTTTATTATAGTTTTATGTAATTATGGGAATGGGAGTTGTTAAGGTGTAAATTGTTGTTGTTGATGAAATTGGAAGATAAAAATGTGTTGTGAATGTTTGTGTCGAAGATTGGAGGTTTCGGGTGAGGTATGGTTTTTGGTGGGATTGTCGGAATATTGTGTAGATTGTTTGAAATGTCCTTGAATTATGTTTGAATAATCTTGAGCTAGTAAATGAATATGTAAGTGGTGATATTGGCTTGAAAAGATGTAGTTGAATCGAATATGATAGCTATGTAGAGAAGAACGTTATTAATGTTAGAATGCGTTTAAATTGATTCTTGATGACTATTATTATGGTTGTTGGTATTGTTGGTGTGGTTGTTGATGAATTTGACCGAGTTAAATTCTCGGGGATGGTGCAATTACACGGGAAATGCTGCCGAAATTTCTATAGATTAAGTGTTGGTTTAGAATTGGACTCTAAGTGTTGATGGCTAATGTTTGGTATGTATGAATATTGTTGTAGATCTCGCGAAGTCAAAGACTTAAATTCGGATTTGCGTAGGAGGCGGGCAAGGTATGTAAGGCTAACCTTCCTTTCTTTTGGCATGGTCCTTATGAAATAAACGAATGACATATATGTATGCTTCTAAAGAAAATTCTATTCTTAGAGCCACAAGGATGGCCGACGTCTTTGACCTCCATAAGCTATTCCGTATAGTTTGATACGTGTTTATGATGTTCGAAGAATCTAGTTGTTATGTTTCCGAATGATGTCCGGAAAATATTTGATATGGCTAAAGTCTTGGATATATATTTTGATATGTATATACGATTCTAGGTCTCCATTTAATTTCCTCCATAGCGATAGTTGAAAGTTCCCTAATATGATTGTTACTTGAATTTCCAAAAAGAGCTTCTGAAATGCTTTTAGAAAGTTCTGTACTTCAAAAGTTTGTAACTTTCGTATACTAATTCGGATTGACCCGAAACTTGTTTCTGAGCCTTCGTGTGTCGGTAAGTATATTCGTCCATCGACATATGGTTTTGATATGTATCTATGACTTCTGAAGCCCTATTTGATATGTTTCCGAGTCCGTCTATGATTCCTATTCACTTTAGATATGAGTACGCTCAGTATAGTTGAGTTTATTATATGAATGAATAACGAAATAAGTATAAAGAATTTTGTTTCTAAAGAGTTCTGTAAGTTTTGATGTCCCTAACTTTCGTAAGAGATCTCGGATTTGCTTTGAAATGTACGTAAAGCTTTGTGGTAAAAATTATCCGAAATTTTCACATACTAACTCCGATTGACTCGGAACGTGTTGGTGATCTTCAAACATTGGCAAGTGTTCGTATTTATCGAGTCTGGTTATATGTGCATTTGGTCTCCCACTACTCTGCTCGTGCATGTGTCATGATCTCTTTCACCGGGTCCCGGCCGGTATGTATCGTGTGAATGGTTCGCCGAGTCCCTTGCTTGAGGGTCGGGTTCCATATATGAATTCCGAAGTATGATGTGTCCGGTTCCCCGACGTGTGGTATGTCCCCGGGTACCGTGTATATGTTACGAAGTATGATGTGTCCGGTTCCCCGGCGTGTGGTATGTCCCCGGGTACCGTGTATATGCTATGATGTGTTATGTGACGGAGACATTCGGAGATATGAAATCTTCTGGAGTATGATGTGTTATGGCGCCAGAGACGGGAGTGGCGACCATGTTCCTGTGCCCTATGCATGACTTTGATATGCATCATTTGTGATTTAAAAGTAAGCACTCTGACATTCTGGATAAGCTACTTACCTTCTGTATTTCTTCTAAGATATGATGTCGTTAGTACTATATATATATGTATGGATCGGGATGCACGTTCCGCAGCAATATAATATATGTTTATGGATCGGGTCGTACGTTCCTCGGCACTATCAGACTACATATGGTTCGGTTATGTGTATATGTATATGACGACATATGATGTCGGCACGCATGATCTGTATTTGGAAAGCAAGTGTTTTGGCACTCTGAACGACTTACTTATTTTCCGTACTTCTTCTGACATATGACATCGGTATATACGATTTGCATTCTGAAAGATAAGCACCCTGGTATTTTGACTAGTGTACTTATTTTTTTTTACTATTGTTCCGGTCATGATTCTGTCTTCTGTATTTCATGCCTTACATACTCAGTACATATTCCGTACTGACCACCTTTCTTCGGGGGCTGCGTTTCATGCCCGCAGGTACAGACACTTATTGAGGTGATCCGCCAGCCTAGAGTACACATTCTGCTGTTTTAAAGTGCTACTTTGATCCGGAGCCCATACTTTTGGTACAGATCTTTCTGTTGTACATATCTTTGTGTTTATGACTATTTTGGGTACGGCGGGGCCCTGTCCCGTCACATGATTCTGTTGTCTGTATTAGAGACCTGTAGACATATATGTGGGTCGTGGGTCGTGTTTGTTCAGTGATGTTTATTCAGGTTATGTCTGGTTTTTCCCTACACTACGTTAACTTGATCGATTTATGTGTTACAACATAAGGAATGACTTAAATGATATATATATGATTTTGTATGCACGAGGTTCATAATATGTAAACGCAAGTGAAATTTGGTTAGTAAGTATGTACGAGTGCCCATGTCGGGCACTAGTCGCGGCCTACGGGGTTGGGTCGTGACATTCACTTTCCCAACCCAAGTTCCAAAATGCATCTGAGTGCATTAGGAACCGAACCAGATATACGCACCAATTCTAAACGACCATCCAGACCTCTCGGAATCGACGTATTTTCGAAAAAGGTCCGTTTACCCAAAAGTCAACTTTGGGTCAACTATTTTTCACTTTAAGCCCAATTTCACAAAAAGTTGCGCGAATCCAATCTAGACACCTCGGGAAGCTTGCCAAGTGTTCCCTTGGGTCAAAAGTGGGCTAACCAAGCTCAAAAAGGGGAGAAAATGTCAGAAAGTCTATAACGACCAAACAGGTCGTTACACAACCTATTTAAATGATTTAAAAGTGGCCAACTGTGTAAATGAACTTAAATTGCGAATATTTCAATTATTACCATATTTATCCAAATTAGCAAATTCTAAAATTAAATTGCATTAATGACCTTAATTAATTTGAGCCAGTGAATTTGGTTATTTCAGTTAAGGCCATTAAGAGGCTAATTTTACCAAAATGACCCCAAATTCCTTAAAACATGAATTGGTTAATTTAATTGTGGTCATAACAAAAAATAACTAAGCAATTAAAATCAATTTTGCAATAATGACCACCCAATGTTACACCTTGGAAAATTCCCCGTTAACGTACAGTAAATAAGCTAGCAAAGAGCGCGAAGTATACGACATTTTAATAAGAAAGGAATGACGTTTGACGACCCAAATTAATATTTCAAAGGTATTTGAGATAAGAGAAGAAAGTTTGCCGACAGAAGGCAAGGCATACGATGTGTATCGAAAAGAAATTACGAGTAACGAGTTAATGACAACCAGATAGTGCTTTGGAGAAGAGTTATAACGTCCCTTAGATTGTTAATGAAGTGCTAAACAAGTGCTAAGAAGGTTCCCTATGGATCGGAGATCAAACGAAGTGACAAGAAAAAGATCAGTGAAAAGATGGGTTGTACGGTCGATTATACTGACCATATAATGGACCGTAGAAGTGTCACAGAATGAAGTTGCTGAAGGATTAATTTCACGGTCGATTATACGGACCGTATAAAATTATACGGCCCGTATAATGCGCCGTCAAATTGACACAGAAAAGGGTGGTCACTGGAGCAGTTTTACGGTCGATTATACGGACCGTATAATGACGTTGGGACAGATTTCAAGTTTTAAATAAGAGACCCAAGTTCATTTATTTCATTTCTATTTTTCATTCTCCACAACTCAAGACTTCTCTAGAAGCTCTCACACATTTCATATACAAGAATTCATGAAAAATTGATGATCAACCTCATCAAATCAACAAAACCAACAAAACTAAGTGTGAGAAACACCTTAAAGTTCATTTAAGCCAAGAAATTTCAAGAGAAGTGAACTAGGGTTTTGGTGCGAGGAGAGTAATACCACTCAAGGCTTATTCCTACAATATCTAAGGTAAGTTTTATGATGTTTAAGTGTTATATCCCGTATTCCGTACATTCGGAAAATTTGAAATAATTGTGACAAGTTAGAGACAAGGCCATATTTTGATCTTGTTCTATATATAAGGTGTTCATGAAAAACATTGACGCGGAAATATCGAGGAAGGTTAAGGGCAAAACTTGGAATTTTGGAAATTAGTTTCGTGAATTACAAAATATGGCCATAACTAGTTGGGCTAGAAAAATCAAAATAAATAAAAAGGGCCCAAGTGATAGGGGTGGCCGGCCATAGTGGCCATAAGCCCAAGCCCATGGAATTAAAATTTTGTCCATGTGATAAATAAGGACAAAGGGAGTCAAAATTCTTCATTTATCAAGAAACTTCAAGAACCCAAAAATGGAGAGCAAGACTTAAGGGGATTTCGGCCAACCCCATAAGAATTCAAGCCATAGAAATCTTGTCCCAAAAATTATTTTCTTGTGGTATTCCCACTAATTCAAGGGTCCTCTACAACATGGTATAATTATTTCGGAAGATAAGTCATCCGTTTCGTCGTTTCCGCGTTCTAGTCAAGTGAAGAAGTTGAAGAGCAAAGGTAAGAATTCATACCCTTTTATGTATTATGAAGGCTTATTCTATGTTGTAGTATGTGGAAATAAGTGAAATTCATTAAATATGTATGGGTGAAGGGTGGCCGAAAATGGTGGTGTGGTATAGAATGTGATGAATAAATTTTTAGTTAGTATTTTGATTGTTGTTGATGTTATGGGTGATTTGTATATATTGTAGGATGAAGAAATGGATGGAATATATGGAACCATAGATGTAATGATATGGCCGTGAGTTGCTATGTGGTATAGAAGTGAATGAATCAATTTTTATCTAAGTATTTTGGTTGTTATGTTGCGGTTTCTATGATGTTAAATGAAGAATAAATGACTTGAAATGAAGTTGTAATTTGTTGGTGGATTATGAAAGAAGTTAATGCGATATTAGTATGGTTTCTTGCGATTATAAGAATGAAGGATATTGTTGAAGTATAGATTATTAATGTCCTTGTGGAATTTGGAAGGTCTTGGGTGAAGAAGTAGGTCGTTTGGGTTGTTTGGTATACTATGTGAATTGTTTGAAATATTCTTGAAATGATTGATGATGTTGTTGCCATAATTGTTGGTATTATTGTTGATAATGTGGCCGAGTTCCATTCTCGGGTTTATTGTTGTTGAATTAGCCGGGTTGTACCCTCGGGGATGGTGTATTTACAGGGGAAATGCTGCCGGAATTTCGGTAGACAAATATGAATCTAAGTTGAATTCTTAAGAGTTTACAACTCATATTTGGCACTTATGACCAATTGCAGATTTTGGGCGAAACGGGGTTTGATTTTGCGCGAGCATAAGCCGCGAGAAAGGTATGTAAGGCTACCCTATTCCTTCTTTTGGCATGTCCTAGGTATACTAGGTCGATACTTGAGCCTCGGGGGCAATTCTGTTCATAGAAATCCGAAATTGAATTTGAGCACTATTCATTCAATCTAATTGAACTATAAATCTCATGTTTTGGTCGAAAGGAAATCAAACGTCCGAAACTTTTGTAAATGTAATCAAGTCGACTCGAAACTTCCTTGGATGACTCTATAGACCCTAATGTCCATGATTCATGTCTGTTGCCTCGACTTGATCCGAGGTGGACCCACTACTCCCGAAATCTTCCCCTATTGTTCTATCTGGCTTAATTCCGTACAATAATTAAAGGAAACTCTTGGTTGTTTTACTATCCCATTGAGTCCTTAATCTATATCTTGATATGTGCACGCGATCTTATAAGTTATATTTGGTCCGATCCGTAAGATATCCGGAAGGAATTCGCTTCTAAGGTGCTATCTAATATGTTCCGAGTCTGCCTATAATTCTGACCTATATGAGTAGAAGTATGTTTGACATGACCCATTTTACGACATGATCGAGTAACGAAATGAGAATTATAATATGAGTAATCTGTTATGGATAATTCGCTACGAGCATTTTGATAGGAATATCTTCTGTAAACTCTGATGTTTTGATTGTCAGACGACAGTACGTACGATTATTCTATTGAATCTCCGGATTGTCGGTAAGTGTGTATATATACTGAGTCCTGATTTGTATGCATATGGTTTCGCACTACTCTGTTCGTGCAAGTTTTGGATATGTCTATTCACTGAGCCCGGGCCAGGACATATTCTCGTGCGTACTCCACTGCATTGTTCACCGAGACCCACCAGTAGAGGGCCGGGACACGTATATGATGATGGCGCCAAATCCGGACCGGATCCCCTCTACCGAGTCCCTTAATGAAGGGCCGGGACATGTTATCCACCGAGTCCCTCACTGGCGGGCCGGGACACGTTACATGCATACATGACATTTGATGTGACATATACGATTCTATTCACCGAGCCCCTCATTCGAGGGCCGGGACACGTTATGCATATATGGTATATGATTTTTCTATACATGATCCTATCCATCGAGTCCCTTAATAAAGGGCCGGGACACGTTATATGCATATGCTATACATGATATCGATATACGTAATTCCATTTACCTAGTCCCTCACAAGAGGGCCGGGACACGTCATAGGTATATATGGTATGTGATACTGATATGTCTGACCTTATTCACCGAGTCCCTCACTAAAGGGCCGGGACACGTTATGTGCATAAGTATGTATATGTATATGTATCTGAATTATGATTTGAGATCTACTACTTTATTATACAAAGAAAACGTATTGATGACTCTTCACAGTTTTACTGGCTCTGTAGAGTTTCCATTTTTGGCTATGATTCTCTGTTCTGTATTTCATGCCTTACATACTCGGTACATTTTTCGTACTGACCCCCTTTCTTCGGGGGCTGCGTTTCATGCCACGCAGGTACTCCCAGATGAGTTGAAGACATTATAGAAGATGTTCCAGCGAAGATGGCAAACTCCATTTGCTCCTGGGGGACTGCCGAGTCAGAAGTATAGGTGATATGGTTTCTGGTTAATGTTAGAGACTTTGCAGACAGAGTCGTGGGTATGGTATGTCGGTTCAGTAAGCGGCTCCATCAGCCGATGTGTTAGTTTGTATTATAATGTGAATTCTATATAATTACAGATTTTGTTGAATTTGATAAGCACAGAAAAAAAAAATCTATGTATGTCATGCTTATTTGACTTAACAAGTCCGGAAAGATCATGTATGAAATAAGAGTCTGGGGGTTCGCTCGGCTCCGGATATGGGGTCAGGTGCCCATCACACCCTAGGGAAATCAGGGTGTGACATTAAGATATTGAGGAGTTGAAACACTTGGATTGTAGAAGAATATAGGAAGTGGGTCATAATTGTGGAAATAGTGCTATTGTTGTGTAGTAGTTTGAAATGAACCATGAATGTGGACATGTTGTGATTGTAAGTAGATTATGAATGACATTTAGAACATAGAATGAGCACTATACATGCAAGAACATAATAGTAAATTACGACCATGATTATGGGGAAATTGAAGTGAAATTGTGAAATGAGAATGATGTAGATAAATGATGATTGTTATTTATGACATTATGAATGATATTACGGATGTTTGGGAGTTGATATGGAATACGGGGAAAGTCATATAGACAAAGGAAATGCTGCCCAATATTCCCTAGAAATAGTAATACGTTCTTATAGTCGATTAACTAATGCTAATGCGAATCCTCTTGAAGGTAGAAACGTGCATATTGGAGAAGAACGTTCAAGCGATAGAGTAGCTAGACGAAAAGGTATGTGAGGCTAGCCCTTTCTTTCTATGGCATAAATATGATGATATGATTCTCCCTTCTCTCCATGAATTCTCTATATATACCAGAAACTCAAGAGTCTATGATCATGAATAGCTATATGAGATAAGAGATATGATATGACGTCCCTATAACGTTAATGATGTCGTATGTTGTATACACTCACCCCATACATTATTCCCTTCGAGGTGAGGCAGAATACCATTAAGTCAAGTATGTCATGTATTGTATACACTCACCTTATGTATTGTCCCTTCAAGGTGAGGCAGAGTACCATAAAGTCGATGATGTTATGCGTTGTACACACTCACCTTATATACTATTTCCTTCAAGGTGAGGCAGAATGCTTGCGAATGCTCCATAATAAAATCGGGGGATCACGACCTTACGTCACCCCGATAAAGTATAGTTGTCCTTGAGTCTTCATGCATGTATTATGATGAGCATACTATGTTGAGCATACTATGATGAGCATACTATGATGAGCATATTATGATGAGCATATGATGATGATATTACACCGTACCTATATGGTCGGGCAGATATACACACCACTATAGTGGGTAGCTTATACCCCGGACACGGGAGGCCTGGACGCAGGTTACTTATTATTACACCGTATCTACATGGACGGGCAGCTTATACTTATATATTTATGCATATATGATATGATGATGAGTATGAGTAAGACAGCATGATTTATTTCTTTTATGATTCACAGTCAGTTACAGATTGCTCCTCATTTGATGCCTCCTCATTTCATTGATGTTTCATTATTATTTATGCCTCTCATACTGAGTACAATATTCGTACTGACGTCCATTTTCTTTGGACGTTGTGTTCATGCCCACAAGTAGACAGGGAGGTGAGCTTGTTCCGGACTCGTAGGAGCCAGTAGCTGATTAGAGAGCACTCCATTGTTCTGGAGGTGCTTATAATTATTCTTTTGTGTATATTCATGTATGTGGATTTTGGGCATGACGGGGTCTTGTCCCGTCCTTATGTCTAGCACTCCAGTAGAGGCTCGTAGATACGCAGTGTGAGTTATATGGTCTCACGAGATTGCTACTATGTATATATTATTATTTTGATGGCCAAAAGGCTTATGCATATAAAAGTATTTATGTTTTCAAATGAAAGATGATTTTCTTATGAATTGAGTATAAACTTGATAAAAAAGCGTATAATGAGTATGATGAGTAATAGAACGAGCGGTGCTCGGTGGGTTGCCTCGGGTACTCGTTGCGGCCCCTAGTTGGGTTGTGACACCTAATTGGTTAATTAGCCTAATTAACACATTTATAGACAATTATACATAATTTTGACAAATAACAATTACAAGAAATTAGGGATTAAGGGATGAAATGGTTAGTTAGTTTAATTATTCAAACTCATTGAATTGAAGGGAATAAAGTATTTGCTAATTTTGTTTTTTCTGAAAATTTAAACAATTAACTAAATGGTTATTATTTTTAAACAAAATCCCCTTTTTCTTTTGATTAAATCTAACAAGTACCTCATAAATGTCATAAAAGGTACTAATTAATTTCTAAATAATTCATGATGTCATAAAAAACCTTTTTTTTTTGCCAATTTAAAGGAGTAAATATTGACTTGAACAATTTATATAAAAATCATTTAAATCCTTTAAGGTGCATAGCTCATTTTATTTATTATCCAAGGACTCTGAGTGATTAAAATAAATTACGGGAGGTTAAAAATTAGGTGTCAACATTTGCGACTTACCTTAGTTAGACTTTGATTAGCGAAACGTATATATTGTGTTGAATTGACGGCAGAAAGCATGATTAGGTCTTTGGACATGATGTCTAGTTGGATATTACCTAGGTTGGTATGCCTTCTGACTATGTGGGCTTGTCGCTGTTATTTACGCATTGTGATGGTGTATTTGTATTCGTACTGCGGTTATTTGGGATGGAATTTTATCAGGTTATTTGTTGTTGATTAGGCTTGTTATCTTAATGTTTGTGTTGGGATACATGTTGCACTCATTTTTATTTTGTTGTGTCATTTATCATCGGAGAAAGCAAGGATAATGAGATTATGACTGAATCATGTTGTATAATTATGATGATATCATGCATTGGCATACATTCTCATTTCACATGTATATTGATATCAAATTATGACTTATTGATGATGATACATGAGAAAATGGAGCACTCTAGTGACACAAGACTTAGTTGTGAGGTGTACTTGCTATATTTGGAAGTAAAGGGTGTCATTCACTCTTTATGTTGATTGAGATGGTTTGTATGATTCATTCCATGGTTGAGCTAATTTATCTAAGTCCTGATATAGCTTATGGCCTTGTGACTTGTACTATCATTGGCATTTGATTTCATTGATTTATCATGCTTACTTTTGAGTTGGTGTTTCATATTGGGGTTCTAGACTCGAACCATATTTTGAATACTCATCTTGCATACAATATACGTACATAAGGCATATCTGACAGGGGTGAGGATATGGACTATTTGAGAACTCGTGATCTGAGATCTATTCCGGAGCGAATGGACTCGTGATCCGAGGTCAGTTCAGGAGCGAGTGGTACATGGACGCCATGGGTCCCCCGCGGGTCATGACTATTGTGTGAACAATGACTTTAGCATGTGCGTGCAGGTTTGAGGTATTTGGCCAGTGCATTGCATTGCATTGCGCATCGTTACATTTTATTCTACATCATCATATGACTCTTCACGTCCGATCTGGTATGGTTTGTTCATATCATTATGGTAGCATAGATCGGATTACGGACTGGGTCAGATTATGGATTAGTGGCTCCGCCTAGGTTCAGAACTTGAATTTGTGATTATCATTTGAGATTATTGAGACTCGACTAACTTGTGGTTTAGAAAGCAAGTTCAAGGGAAGGTGGAAGCAAAGAAGGTGGCGTATGCGAAGTTGATAGAAAGCAAGGATGAGGTGGAGAAGTGGACGAATACAGAACTTTATAAGATGGTGAGGAAGGAGGCGAAGTTGGCGGTTTCGCCAGCAAAAACGGCAGCTTTTGAACGCATGTATGCTGAACTAAAAGAGAAAGAAGGGGACCAGAAATTGTTCAGGCTAGCCAAGGCGAGGGAGAGAAAGGCACGTGATGTGGATCAAGTAAAGTGCATCAAGGACGAGCATGGAAAAGTATTGGTGGAGGAGACTTTCATTAGACGGAAATGGCAGTCATACTTCTGCAAACTCTTGAATGAAGAAGGGGACAGAGACATTGTGTTGGGAGAATTAGAACATACAGGAAGGCGTCACGATTTTGGGTATTGCAAGAGTATTAAGGTTGATGAGGTTAAGGGTGTTGTTCGTAGGATGCGCAGGGGAAGAGCGACCGGACCTGACGAGATTCCTGGGGAATTCTAGAAGAGCGTGGGCCCGGCAAGTTTGGAGTGGCTGACTAGGTTGTTTAATGTCATCTTTAAGACGACATTGATGCCCGAAGAATGGAGGGCGAGTGTAATGATCCCTCTATACAAGAATAAGGGAGATATCCAGAGTTGCAACAACTATAGAGGTATCAAGCTGCTAAGCCATACTATGAAAGTGTGGGAAAAGGTGGTGGAGATGAAGGTGAGGAGAGGTGTGTCTATTTCAGAGAACCAGTTCGGATTCATGCCGGGACGCTCAACTACAGAAGCCATCCATCTTGTGAGAAGGTTGGTGGAGCAGTATAGGGAGAGGAAGAAGGACTTACACATGGTATTCATCGACCTAGAAAAGGCTTATGACAAAGTTCCAAGACAGATCCTATGGAAATGCTTGGAGGCTAAAAGTGTACCTGTGGCGTATATTAGGGTGATCAAGGACATGTATGAGGGAGCCAAAACCAGGGTAAGGACAGTAGGAGGAGACTCAGAGCACTTTCCAGTTGTGATGGGGTTGCATCAAGGATAAGCTCTTAGTCCGTTTTTATTTTCCTTGGTGATGGATGAATTGACATGACAAATTCAAGGTGAGGTGCCATGGTGTATGTTGTTCGCGGATGACATAGTCCTGATCGACGAGACTCGAAGCGGAGTTAACGCTAAGCTGGAGAGTTGGAGACATACTCTGGAGTCTAAAGGGTTTAAGCTGAGTAGGACCAAGACAGAGTACTTGGAGTGTAAGTTCAGTGAAGTACCTCAGGAGGCTGGCTTGGAAGTGAGACTTGGTACCCAGGCCATCCAGAAGAAAAGTAGTTTCAAGTACCTTGGGTCTATTATGCAAAGCTGCGGGGAGATTGACGATGATATCACACATCGTATTGGGGCAGGGTGGATGAAATGGAGGCTTGCTTCCGCAGTGCTATGTGACAAGAAGGTGCCACCAAAACTTAAGGGCAAATTCTACAAAGTGGTGATTAGACCGACTATGTTGTATGGGGCGGAGTGTTGGCTGGTTAAGATCTCTCACGTTCAAAAGATGAAAGTTGCCGAGATGAGAATGTTAAGATGGATGTGTGGCCACACCAGGAGTGACAGGATTAGGAATGAGCATATTCGGGATAAGGTGGGGGTGGCCTCGGTGGAAGATAAGATGCGAGAAGCGAGATTGAGATGGTTTGGGCATGTGAAGAGGAGAGACACAGATGCCCCAGTGCGGAGGTGTGAGAGGTTGGCCATGGATGATTTCAGACGAGGTAGGGGTAGACCGAAGAAGTATTGGGGAGAGGTAATTAGACACGACATGGCGCAACTACAGCTTACCGAGGACATGACCTTAGATAGGAGGGTTTGGAGGACCCAAATTAGGGTAGAAGGCTAGTGAATAGTCTCGTTTTCCGTTCTTATTAGTAGTCGCATTATCGCAATATAATTTCTTCTGCTCAAATTTCTGCTATTATCTGTTATTTCCTGTGCTTTGATTATCCTGTGTTATCTGTGTCGCTTGCATTATTTCATTTCATATCGCTTTGATTCTCTTAACCTTATCTGACTTCTTTTTATGCTTTTATTAAGCCGAGGGTCTTTCGGAAACAGCCGTCCTACCTTGGTAGGAGTAAGGTCTGCGTACACTCTACCCTCCCCAGACCCCACGATATGGGATTTCACTGGGTTGTTGTTGTTGTTGACTAACTTGTGGTTTAGAAGCGTCATCTTAGGTTGGGATTCGGCTATGGGATATTCTGTGACCTTGTTTTGGGTATCATGTGCCTATATGCTTATCTTGTTGATTTTATGCTTATATGCGTGAACTACTCTCAGTCGGCCTATGATGCTTACTCTGTACTTGTTGTTTGTGTTGATGCTACTGTTGCTATACTCTTCTTTTGAGTGGAGAGGCTGTTAGTGATCCGAGTCTACTCGACAGAGATTCCATGGTGACCTTTTGGGCTAGATCCGCACTCGAAGACTCTTCTTGTATTTAACTGTCTACTTTGTATTCTTGAGACAGTATTGACATTTGAGATTTGTACTTCCTATTAGACTTGTATTTATGTAATAGTGGCTCCTGTACTAGTCCAAACCAGATTTTGGGGTTATTATTACTTCCGCGCTTGTCATCTCTATAACTCAAATCTATTAGCTAAATCACTGTTTATTTCCGTATAATTCTTATAAATAATTAAAATGATTTGAGAATGGTTCGCCTACCTGGGGGGACAATGTAGGTGCCATCACTATTCACGAATTGGGTCGTCACATTTTTTGTTATGTTAGTGGAAGACTTAATCTTTAGAATTAGAAAGAGAGAGAAAGTACACAACAAAAAATGCAGCGCAATGGAGGAAGGAACAACATTACTAAAAATACTTGAATGACTTTGAGCAGGCTCCCACACAACACCTTTCTTGCTTGAAAGATTTATGAAAAGAATGTCCCACTACAAATTCTTATCACATTAATAAAATACATACTTGAAACATTTCAGCTTAATATGAAAAAGATTTAAAGAAAATAGTAATGAAGGAAATTAGGAATGTAGACCTAAGATGTCACCCACTTTTTATTTTTCTTCCTCTAAAGCCTTCTTTTTGGTACTTTGTTTTTTTAATATGAACTATGCACAATTATGTTAATACAAGACCGTGCATATCAAAAAACACACTACATAAAAATAGGAATAAGTAGAATGAAAATCAAGTACCTTAAAGAAAGGAAAAAGAAGTACCTTAAGAAAGGGAGTTCACTGGTGAAAAAGATGAAATAAGGGAATTTGCAGCAAATACCTTTTATAGAGAGCATAGGTGTACACAATTTGTTTCCAACATTGAAACTACGCGTGAAGCTGTCACTTTTGGAGATGGAATCAAAGAGCTAAAATATAAATATTACGATTTTATGGATGTTTGTGATTGTTTGCCAAAGTAAAAAAGACTCCAAAACTAACTATGGATTTTCTTACTTTTTCAAAAAAATACCAAAAATAACGGTGGTATTTTACTTTTCCAAAAAATATCTATTATTAGTGTGTATGTAACACATATAATTAATGAGGAAATAGTAAATGATGATTTTGTCTATTCCAGAGTCTTTTAATGATGGACAAAAATTCAAACAAGATTTCCAAGGGTTCTTCGTACTTTTAATATAGTACTAGTCTCTACGAACATGCAGTTGTACGTTATTCCCAATCAATGTGAATCATAGTAAAAAATATTAGTTAATATTGGAGCAATTTAATTTACGCATACACAACTACTTTAAGAGGATCCTCCGACTATTTTCGCCAACCCAAATCCCAGCAAACAACATCTTCTCCAATCTCCATCATAAAGTTTATTGAACTATTACTGAATTATAGATCCCACCAATATTTGGACGATAAAAAATACTTCAAAGAAAGAAGGAGGTACAGTAATATTCAATAATAATAAAAAAATTATTTTATCGAATTAAATCTAACATCATGTTCTTCATCTTAATCTTCTCTCTAGTCGCCACAATAGGGATTAAGAAGAAATACCAAATCAGTCGTAAAAGAACGCGACACAATTAATGTTGAGCACAAAAAGTTGCTAGCCAAATCTTATTTAGGTCTCTATTTCTATTCCTTCTACCAAAAGATCTACTTTACACTTATTTATTAAAAAAAAAAAAAAAAACACCATCACAAGATTGTACACAATAGTCATGACGTGGTTTAGTATATTAATTTTAGGATGGTGGTTTTAGAATTGTAGTCAGATAACAATTATTTATTTTATTCAAATCAAAGTCCTAGATATGTGGAATTTTTTTTATATGTTACAATTATATCCAATATTAACCACTCTTTGACAACAAATCAAAAATTCTTTTCAAGCTTAATGCTAGTAAAAGTCTATTTGAATAGTTAGTAACTTCACTTCAATGTCCGTAATATTAGGTCATTTAGAATTCAATTAGTGTTTTCATTACGTTAAATTCCATTCTACTAAAAATTCTTCCTCCTAGTTAATATGTATTTTCAGTTGAGTCTTGTTCTTATTTGTTATTGAAAAAATTAAGGTAAATAGTTTAACCCTTTAGGATACGTTTTGCATGCCTTCATATTCCAAGTAGGATTTTATTTGCTTGTGTAGTGGAAAGTTCATAACTAACCTCAAAATCCTAAATTTTACTTAATTCAAAATTAAATATTGATGGTGATTATAGTTTTATCCTAACTTAACTTAAAATTCAAGGGTATAAAAGTCGTTTAATATTTAAATGATATTTCAGTCAACCAATATTTATAGTCGTGCTTTTAAAATAATATAGCTATAGATAGATAGATATATATTAACTTCATTTTCATTCCAAAAAAGGATGTGGTGTAGTGGATGGGGCTACTCCTCCCTTAACTAGAGGTCTCGGGTTTAAGCCTTGGGTATAGAAAAATTCTTGGTAGGAAGCGCTCCCCCCTCCCCCTTGGAATGAGACCCTACACGGCGCGAACCGAGACATAGCCGGGCTCAAATGCAAGTACCGGATACCGGGTGGCAAACAAAAAAAAACATCATTTTCACTCTAATATTAACATCAGTTTCATTCTCTCAAATAAAAATTATAAGAAAAGGAAAAGGACAAAAAAAAAATTAAAAAAGTAGAAAAAAAAAACAATTACTCCGTACTGTGTGTTCCGTCTTCGATGGAATCAAATTTCCTAATTTCTAGTACTTACTATTCCATTTTTTTCTTCAATTTCTTTAGTGTCTCTATTTTTCTACTTAACTTAAGATATTTCTTTTGTAAATCATTTAAACAATTAATCGAAAAGTAATAGTACAAAACAGTTTATCTATATTTCATGAATTTAATACTAATAATATATAATTAACATAAGAATATTAGATGGCAAGTATTAAGATTTTTATTGTCAAAAAATTCCATTTTCATTATTCAAAGAAAAGGAAAATAAATAAAATTGAAATAAGACCAAAAATTAAAGGGAAGAAAATTTTGACTTCTAAATAGCAGAACACGTCAAATCTTTTCCTTTTCTGTTTGTTTGCCGCGTCAAAGTAAGTCCCCTCTATATTTGTTTTCTTTTTTATTCCCTCTCATTATTCTTTTTAAATTACCTTGGCAAATCTTTTCAATTGTCATCCTAATTTCTTATAAAATTCCATAAATAGGTGTTTTTTCTTTTATTTACTTTTCTTACATTTTTAGAATAGCCAATTCATACATTCTCTAAAAAAACATGGAGAACGAAAAAGACATACTTTGGAAGGCAACATACATAGTTTGTGTTGTTCATCCATCTTGGTTGGTATTTTGGTGCAAATTCCTTGCTTATTAGCCACTCGGATGCCATGGTAACGTTCCTTTCTACTTCAACCATCCGAAGAGATTGAACACATCAACATTAGATCATGAATACCTTTAGCTACTAATATTTTTGGAGTGTTTTGTGATTCTCTACTTGATTTTAAATCTCATTGACCTTCAGATTGATTTTGTATTACGGAAGAGATAACTCTTGCTCTCCTCACATACACGTTATCAAGCACTTATTTCTTTCCCTTTTAATTCTCATTCATTACAGTGTTATAACTGCGGCAATTAAAAATGTCATAACTGCAAAATAAATGTTTGTTTTCTTCCTTAAGTATTGTTTTTGGATCATAACAAGGAAGGGAAAAGGCAAAAAAGAGTAAAAAGATAAATACAATTGTTGGTCATAGAGAGGTGTCACATCACTTTGTGTATGCTTAACTTTATAATATACATTGATTGATATTATTTAATGAAAACTCTTGTCATACATGAACTTTTATCCTATAAATAGTATTTATTTTCTTTGAAAAAATCAATTCATAAACACTTTTCATTGAAAATATTTGAGAGACATTGATTAAAAGGTGAAATTACCAATTCAAGAATAGAAGAGCAACATTCTTGAATGTTACTTGTTGTGTGGCTTAGTTGAATTTATAAAATAGAGTTGTTATTTATTATTTTGTTTGCTCTTGAGATCCAACTATATTCAAGCAAGTCTTATTTTGGGTATCTAATGTTATATATTATCTTTATTCTAATAATTTGATGATATGTTTGTTTGAACAGTTAGAAGATATTATTATCCCTGTTCTAACAATATGAAATATGTATACACATACATCTATATACTAGCAACCACGGCTTATAAAAATTAAATTAGGAAATCAGTCAACCACTCTAATTCCATTCCAAATTAAGCAGTCTGGATCGGTGAATAGTTGAAAACTTATTATTCTGTTGGATGAAAGCAGTTAAACGATTATAGATAAAAAAGAGATAATCTCTTGATACTTTTTTGGTCAAAAAATGACACTATAGTTTATATGTCAGAATTTTATGTGGATTAATAAATAAATGTCACGTGTTTAATAAAAATTTAATTAAGTATCATATAATTTTTATCATTAATAAAGGAATAATTTTAAGCTCGGAAATCACGTTAGTGAAAAATTTGATCCAATGGATGAAAAGAGGACACTTTTGAGCCATTTCTAATACGTTAAGAGAATTTTTTATGCAATAGATGAAAGGAGGACCAAATTTGATCCAATAAATTGAAGGAAGATATTTTTGAACCATTTTAATATGTGAGAGGTATTTTTGTAACGACCCATTTGGTCTTACAGACTTGCCTTCTCTTTTGCCCAGAATACCCCTCGCTTGGGTTCACACCAATAGCTATTACACGTGGGACTTAAAGGTAAGGGTGAAGAATTCCTCTAACTTAGAATTTTTCGGAAACAGATTATCTGTTTCTGTGTTTGGCTGGCTGCTTCAGCAAGCCCGCATCGGCGAGGTATTGTCCGCGAAGGCGAGTTTCTGAAAACTTAATGAGCTCGTGCCAACAGAAATCGTTTCGCAGAGGTGTTATCGTGTAGACGAGTGGTTTCCTGCATAAGCGGAATCGCTAAATCAGACCTAGCTTTTATCTCCCCATTTCGGGATTGGACCCCATTTTCACCCAATATCATCTTTTCAAGAGCTGGTTTTGGAGCTGGCTTCAAAGAGCTCATGAGTCCTTGGATAGGTAACCCCTAGCCCTAATTCAATTAATCCGTTGTTGTCCCTATCCCTAGCCCTAATTCAATTATTCCCTTGTTGTCCCTATCTTCCATTGTTTTATATTTCAGTTAGGATCTTTGGGATTTGGGAAAAACTCTTAAGAGTAGCAAAAATGGTGTCTTTTAAGTGAATTATTGGTGATTGAGGATATATAGCTTATTGTTAGCTTGGGGAAACTATTTTCTAACTCCAATCTCTAATTTTAACTTGGGTTTCTGATATGCAGTGAAATTATGGCACATTCGATATCTTTTTACAAGAAGTTTTACTTGTTTTTAAGAAAGTATGTGTCATTTTGATGTTTGTTGTTGTGTTTCATGTAAACCGAGGAGTTAAGGACAAAAACACGAAACGTTGCACAAGTTGGCACAGTGTGAGGTTTTACGGGCTGTATATATTTATGCAGACCGTATTTCTGATCGTGTTTAAGGATAAAGTGAAGCAGAGTGCTGAAGTGAAGGATGCTAATTTACGAGCAACTTCTATGGACTATGTCTTGTTATACGGGTCGTAATCTAGATCGTATTTGGTGGAATTTGCTAAGGCAGAAAGTCAAGTTTGATGATTAAGTTATATGTCCAAGTTTCACGGACTGTATAAGATTATAAGGGTCATATAATGTGATTGTGATCTTGACTGAAGATTTGAAGACTGCTGACCATATAAACTTTATATGGTCCGTATTTTATTATACGTATCGTAAATAATGCCGTCAGGGACCTATTTGAAATTATGTAATTTTATGTTTTTGGAACCTTATAAATAGTTCATTGTAGGAATTTATTTATTACCCGTTGTCAGTTTTAAGCTATTATTCCCTTGCATTGAATACTCATAGTTTTTGAAGCTTTTTGTAGAACAAACAATTGCAATTACTATCTTTAAATTCCAATCAATCAAAAGTAAGCAATATGATTTTATTATCTCTTCTTGTTCTTCTTTCACTATGAGTAGCTAATTTCCCTACTAAGGTTGTGAACCCTAGGATGAGTGTTTTGTGATTGGGGATTGGGACTGATATATGCATAATGGCTTGTTAGGGTTTATTTATTCTTCTTTCTTCATTCATAATTGATAGTTGCAAACATTGATTAAAGCCATAAACTTTGCTTAACTTAGGAAAGTGAGTAGGGTTTGCTAGGAATAAATAGCAAGAACTCAAGGCATTAACCCTTGTTTACCAAATTCACTTAGGAATAAGAGGAATATACTTGGCACGAATTAATCGTTCTTCATATACACTCTTTTATATTTAGCAAAATCATAAAGGGAAATAATCTTTAACTGTTGGGAAACATTAGAGATTCAATTAGAAGTTAAGTGCATCCTTATAACGATCTATTAGAAGTATATCATGATTAATCACCATAGCATACACTTTATCTAAAGGGGTACACAACCTTGGTTTCTTTTACCATACATAACAATCCAAAGCAATTAGTTAGCAATTAGTCATAAACAACTAATCTTCTGCAAACTCAATGGAATACGAAACTAGACCGCAAGAAAGTACTATACAACTTTAGTAACCTTTTTACACCATATTCCCTGTGGGATTCGACCCTAACCTAGTTAGGTTACTATATTTGACATCGTCCGCTTTACATCATTTAATAGGTGTAATTTGAGCATATCAAATTTGGACGCCATTACCGGGGAATACGATTTTGAAATTACTAAAGAGTTTGTGCTTTACTTAAAGTCTTTTTCTATTCCATCACACCTTGTGTACTGTTTACTGCGAACCAGGTGATCATGAACAACAGAGGAGGATATGGAGCACGGGGTAATAGGAATGTGCAAGTGCAAGGCCCACCAGTGGAAGTGGAGATGGAGAATGTTTTTGTAGATATGTTAGAAGATGTGGAATATGCCTCTGCTATTGTTCCACTAAGGATTAATGCTGCAAACTGCAAGATTGACTCCACTATCTACCAACTACTTGTTACACCCCATACCTCGGAGAAGCACTGGTTAAATTTGAATGTAAGTATGTCGAGTTACGACTAGGTAAAACAACTTTGGAGTATGAGGAACGATGCATTATTAAGTATATTGTTTAAGTAAAGGGTGCTTATGATCTCGTAAGTCGTAATCGGGAAAGACTATTTTGAAACACGAGAACATGGCCATTATTAGTATAATTAATGATAAATATCATGTATGGAGAGTTTCGGAAGATTTCGAGATCAAGCAAATTGAAGAAAATAAGTTCGACGAAATTTGAAAAATGTTGGGCAGATTTTTAGTCAACTTTGGAGGGGTATATCTCCGTGTATATTTGGAGTTTTAAGGTGTTTCAAAATCCTAAAGTGAAGTTCGGCGAGTCTATCTTCTAATGCAACAAACCGCTCGTCGATAGGACATCGGAGTAGAGAATTATAGACGTTACAAACTGAGCTGTCGATGCAGAAACAGGACTGCTACAGTACTGCTACAGTACTGTAGCTACAGTAGCCGCCTCAGCCCTTATAAAAAGGGGCAAATCCCCATTTTCATCATCCAAAAATGTCCAAAATGTTCCAGAATTTTCAGCACACAAAAGGGTCTCTTACATCACATAAAATTGAAGATTTTGAGCAAACATTCAAGCTACGAGATACCAATCGAAGTCCGGGCAACGCATAGTCACGATTATAATTTCGTTTGGGGTTGGAGTTGGCTTGGGAACAAGTAAATGTTGAAGATTTTGCTACCTTCATAAAAATAAGGTATGAATTGTTGAATCTCTTTCTCTATCAATATGAATTAAGGAATAATTTCAAGAATAGAGGTTATGGTGTGTTGTGTTGATGTTGTTGATTTATTGATTGAGGGTTGAAGAGAAATTTGGATGAAAATACATTTATTTATCTTGTAGGATGTTGAGGATGTTTTTATTGATGTTGTTAGTATTAATTTCAGCTTCTTTACGGAAACAAAAGTATTCAAATAGTCGTATCACAAGTTGGTTAGTTGAGAAATTTAGAAGACATCATGTGGGATGTTTTAGGAAGTATATTGGTATGGATAATGATATTGATGATGTTGGTATTGTTGTTGTTGATTGGTTGTTGATATTATTATTTCGGGCTAGGCATATAACAGGGGAGATGCTGCCCGAATTTCGACAGAATAGAAAAGGATTTTAATTAAAGTTTCGAGACGAGCGTAAGATGATGATTCTAATAATAGTATGAATGGTTGTATATGTAGATTACGAGGCTACGAATAATCTTCAGTGAATTGCAAGACGGGAAGTAAGTTGGAAGTCGAGAAATTATCTTCCAGGTATGTTAAGGCTAGTCCCCTTCTTTCTAAAGGCATGATCCTTTCGTTATAAATCTTTGTATCGTACTCATAATATCATTGGTTCCGCAAATTCTATAAGTCCAGGAATTTCGTGATCCTTATAATTTTATTGAGCTTCTAAAGGCATGATTCCAATACTACGACTTCATAAAGGTTTCCATATCTTCCTCGTTTTCAAAAGTTAAATGTTTACGACTCCAAGGCATAATTCCTTTCCTAATAATTCATAGCTGTATTCCCAAAATGCCGTATGTTCCAAATTAGAGATTTATGATTCTGTGAGCTCTTATGATAGCAGCGATGAGCATGTTTTTATGATGATAATGATGATGTCAAAAATGAGGATATTTTCTATGATGATTATGATGATGATGATTTTATGGCTAAAAGTTTCAAGTTATGAGATCAATGCTTTTATGAGATGATTTTATTCATAGAAATTTCCATGTACATGAGCTTTACATTATTATGATGACTATGATGAGAACGATTTTATGTTCAAAGGTTCCAAGTTTATGATTTCAATGACGATATGAGAATATTGAGCTATCTTTTGACCTTTCTTAATTTTATTCATTGTTGTTGGTCTCACCTTATAATAATTTTTCCTTCAAGGTGAGACAAAGCGACGATGATTATTCCATAATATAATCGGAGGTTACCGACCTTACGTCACTCCGATGTACTCATAGTTTTTATTTGGCTCTCGTGCATGCTTTATATATATGTATGTATCTTCTCACACGGTGCCGCGCTATAGTCGGCCGGACATGGCACGTAGATGTGCACACCACTGCAGTGGGCATGTTATGATATTGCCCCGGACGCGGGAGGCCTAGACGCAGGCTAATGATAATAACACCGAGCCTTAATGGCCGGGCATGATATTATATATATGACACCGCGCCTTAAAGGCCGGGCATGTTACTATGTATATGTATATAAATGTTTTTTTTAAAAGGTTAAGCATGCATGACATTCACCCTACGAGGCATTTAGATGTACATGTTATCTCTCTTATTTCTTGTTACTTTTCATATCTATGTTATGTTGCTACTCATGCCTTACATACTGAGTACATTATTCGTACTGACGCCCCTTCTTGTGGGCGCTGCGTTTCATGCCACGCAGGTGTATACAGATGAGTAGAGGATATTGCTAGAAGATGTTCCAGCTGGATTGGCGAGCTCCATTTCTTTCCAGAGTGTTGCCGAGTCAGAGTATCTATGTTACGGTATATTGATTTATGTTAGAGACTTTGAAGACAGAGTCGTGTATACAGTATGTCAGTCTTGTAAGCGGCTATTTAAGCCGATGTATCATTATGCATTACTTTACAAATTTCATATGATTACAGATTTTACTTGATTTGAGAAAGACGAAAAGAATGTTTTTTTTGAAAGTTTGGATTATGCATTTCATTTCGTGAATTAAGAGTCCAGTGAGATTATGAATATAACGAGAACCAGCGGGTTCACTCGGCTCTAAGTAAGGGTCGGGTGTCCATCATGCCCTATCAGGACTAGGGTGTGACACTACTCAAACTTGAGGGATATTTTTGGAACTCTACCGATGATGACCCTCACCAGCATTTGAAGAACTTTGTGGGTGTGTGTGCCCAACATATGCAGAATGCTATTCCTGATGATGTTATACGGCTAAAAGTTTTCAAATACTCTTTAGCCGGTGAAGTGAGAGTTTGGTTTGAGAAGCTGCCCCACAACAGTATTCATACATGGGGAGAGCTTGTTGTTGTTTTTCTTAAGAAGTGATTTCGGCCAAGCAAGAAAGCTGAGATTCGTGACAAGATATATTATTTCAAACAGCTTTCGATGGAACAACTATTTGAAGCTTGGGAGAGATTCAAGGAATATTTGCAGAAGTCTCCCAGTCATGGTTTTCAGAAAATATTTTGATGGAGAAGTTCTATAGAGGGCTACATCCGTTGACACAAGCTGTCACGACCCAAATCAAGGATCATGCGGGCACCCATACTAACTCCCCTGGCGGGCGAACCCTTCCCCTAACTACCTCAATTTGATACAACGTGCAGAATAACAACAGGTAAACACACTCCAACATTTTAAATATTAAAACCAATGCGGAAGAAATACTTTTATTATAAGAAATTCCCAAAACCTGGTCTAGACTTGTACAAGAGCTTCTAAGAAGTTTACAATTTGAAGTAAATAACAAACTCAAACTGGATACAATATCTGTTTAAGGATAAAGAACAACAGAAATCTAAGAAGAGACTCTGGGTTGCAAGATGTCAAATAGCTCACCCAAACGCCTCTGACGAATGACTCGAAATTGTCGCGAGACTTCGAACATCACCTGAAAACAGCTTTACAAAGGAGTGTAGCAAGAGTAGTATGAGCACAACACAAGGTTCGTAGGTATCATAGGCCGACAATGGTTAGTTCACACATATAAACAAGAAGCAACTAACAAGTAAGCATATAAGTTACCAAACACATTCACAACTCTAGTAAATATGGAAGTCTTGCAGTAACGATAGTCACAAGGGATTTCAATATATCAGGTTATAAGCCTAGGTGAAAATCTCTAAACCTCGAGTCCATCAAGACTCTAAAATAAATAATTACAAACAACAACGACAACTCAATAATTCACCAATGAAGAATCAATCAGAGAATGTGCCATGCAATGACATGAATAAGAATTCAAATTGAGTGCAATGTCGTGCTATGCAATGTAGTAGTCACCTCTCACGCTCCGCTCTCGTACACATATGCTATGGCAATGCCTCATAGTCATGACCCATGGGGGACCCGCGAAGTCCATGTACCACTCGTGCTCTCCGGCAGAAACCTCGGAGGCTATCAATTACTCTCAATATCCGGCAAAGACCTCGGAGTCTATCTGTCACTCTCAATCTCCGGCAAAGACCTCAGAGTCTCTCAATAACTTACCTTACCATCAGGACAATATAAGAGTAATATTGAAGCATGTCATGCATGATGTCAGTCTCAACACTATCACCACTATGCAATCACCAAGTGCAAGTCATATTATTGTCTGATGTGGCGTGATTTTACGCCACAATCGATGCTTTTCGGCTATAAGTGTTACTTGTTTTTAAGCGAGTCTACGTGATTTTACGTGTTTTTATTGGATTTCAGGTATTAAGTGTTTTGATGGAAAAAGTTGAAGAAGTGGAAAAAATAACAGTCACTGAAAAGGCAGTTTGACGGAGAAATTAGACGAGCCGCAAAAACCTTATGCGGACCGTCAAATTGACTGTATAATGGTCACAGTGAGCAATGTTCGACGAGCCATTCCTGCGGAACAATTATACGGACCAAAAAATATTTGACGGTCCATCAAAATGTATCGTGAAAATGCTGGAGATTTTTGACGGATGAAAGAAGGGAATTTGACGGTCTGCAGAACTGTTTTGCTGACCGTAAAATGGATCGTAGAATGAACCCGACGGGCAATTGCGTCTTTTCACTTCTCACGATTTAGGTCTTATAAATACCTGTTGTAGGTTTACATTACCACAAAACTCAGTTTTTATTTTCCTTAGCATTAGTTACTCATAGTTTTGAATTCTTTTGGAGATTACAAACAATTGCAAGTAATTTCTCAAGTCCAAGCAATCAATTGTAAGCATTATGATTCCTATTATTTCTTATTGTTCTTCTTCTTCTATGAGTAGCTAATTTCCTTTGCTAGGGTTGTGAACCCAATGATGGGTGTTTTGTGATTGGGTTTGTGATTGATATACACATAATGGATTATTAGGGTTTAGTTATTCTTCATATTTCATTCATAATTAATGGTTGCAAACATTGATTAAAGCCATAAACCTTGATTTATTTGGGAAAATAATTAGGGTTGGTAAGAATAACTAACAAGGACTCAAAGCTTTAAACTTTTTTTAATAAATTCACTTAGGAATAAGAAGAATTTACTTGGCATGATTAATCGTTCTTCATAGTTACTTTCTTCTATTTGGGAAAATCATAGAAAGACATAATCTTTATTTATTGGGAAATAGTAGAGATTGATATAGAGATTAAGTGCATTCATATAATGATCCATTAGAAGTATATTGAGATCAATACCAATGATCATACACTCTATCTAACGGGGACACAACTTTAGTTTCTTTTACCATAAATTTCCGCCGAAACAACTAGATAGCAATTAGTTATAGAAAAACCAACTATTACCAAAATCATCGGATTAAGACATTAGACCTAAGCTTAGCATCCTACGACTTTAGTAACCTTTTCACACCATATTCCCTGTGGGATTCGACCCTGACCTTGTTGGGTTACTATATTTGACAACGTCCGCGTTATACCATTAATAGGTTTTGATATGCTCAAATTACACCTATTAATGGTATAATGCGGACGTTGTCAAATATAGTAACCCAACCAGGTTGGGGTCGAATCCCATAGGGAATATGGTGTGAAAAGGTTACTAAAGTCGTAGGATGCTAAGCTTAGGTCTAATGTCTTAATCCGATGATTTTGTTAATAGTTGGTTTTTCTATAACTAATTGCTATCTACTTGTTTTGGCGGAAATTTATGGTAAAAGAAACTAAGGTTGTGTCCCCGTTAGATAGAGTGTATGATCATGGGTATTGATCTCGATGTACTTCTAATGGATCATTATATGAATGCACTTAATCTCTATATCAATCTCTACTATTTCCCAATAAATAAAGATTATGTCTTTCTATGATTTTCCCAAATATAAGAAAGTAACTATGAAGAACGATTAATCATGCCAAGTAAATTCTTCTTATTCCTAAGTGAATTTATTAAACAAAGTTTAAAGCTTTGAGTCCTTGTTAGTTATTCTTACCAACCCTAATTATTTTCCCAAATAAATCAAGGTTTATGGCTTTAATCAATGTTTGCAACCATTAATTATGAATGAAGAATGAAGAATAACTAAACCCTAATAATCCATTATGTGTATATCAATCACAAACCCAATCACAAAACGCCCATCATTGGGTTCACAACCCTAGCAAGGGAAATTAGCTACTCATAGAAGAAGAAGAAGAACAATAAGAAATAATAGGAATCATAATGCTTACAATTGATTGCTTGGACTTGAGAAATTACTTGCAATTGTTTGTAATCTCCAAAAGAATTCAAAACTATGAGTCACTAATGCTAAGGAAAATAAAAATTGAGTTCTGTGGTAATGTAAACCTATAACAGGTATTTATAAGACCTAAATCGTGAGAAGTGAAAAGACGCAATTGCCCGTCGGGTTCATTCTACGATCTATTTTACGGTCCGCAAAACAGTTCTGCGGGCCGTCAAATTCCCTTCTTTCATCCGTCAAAAATCTCCAGCATTTTCACGATACATTTTGACGGACCGTCAAATATTTTGCGGTCCGTATAATTGTTCCACAGGAATGGCTCGTCGAACATTGCTCACTGTGACCATTATACGGTCAATTTGACGGTCCGCATAAGGTTTTTGCGGCCCGTCTAATTTCTCCGCCAAACTGCCTCTTCAGTGACTGTTATTTTCTCCACTTGTTCAACTTTTGCCATCAAAACACTTAATACCTGAAATCCAATAAAAAAACACGTCAAATCACGTAGACTCGCTTAAGAAAAGTAACACTTATAGCCGAAAAGCATCGATTGTGGCGTAAAATCACGCCACATCAACACCCCCAACTTAAAGTATTTGCTTGTCCTCAAGCAAGCCATACAAAACGATGACTCAATCTAACACCTAGATATCATAGAATAACAATGTCTACATTGGTTTTGACTCTGACTACCGGCCTGCATGTTTTTCTTCAAAGGACCACCCCAATTTTCTATTTTAAAGCAATATACATAACTGAAGAATGCTATGACTAACAATGAAGCTTCGATGCATGACATTACATTATCGAACACATTATGATGCACACAAACGCTACTTTAGGCGGTCACTTTATTTTGCTCAATTCTCATCCTTATGCCCTTACATAGACCAAAGAATGTCCCAACACACATATATATAACAAAAATGGGACGAAGACGAAAGAGAAAAGAAAAACACTAACACTCACAAAGAAATTCATATATACACATGCAAATACCATAGGCTTGCCCTTATTTTCTATGCTTTCATCCTAGGCTTGTTCGGTTGTGATCACATTAGGGCTTGTTTCGGCTTGTAATGTAGGCTTAGGGACGGGTAGGATACTTTTTGGATATTAGTGACTTCCCCCTCCTTGAACACTACAACATCTTTTCACCTTAATTCACCCCTTTTCTTTCCAACCCCTTTTATTTTCTTTCAAGTTTTCGACCTCGATGTGGTTTTATTCATATCTAACTTGCAAATATTTTTGTGTTAAATTTTCTGATTTATATATATATATATATATATATATATATATATATATATATATATATATATATGCAACTACCACATCGAATCTCCACTAGCAAACTCCACCACCCCCAACTTATGTTTTTAACATCGACTTCACATTTAATTCACCCCAACTTAGGCGCTTTGCCTCATCTATCTAGTAGCATCAAGGAGGGAACGGGTGCGAAGATGGATAAATTGCACAACGGGTGAGGTTTCATACTTGGCTAGCCAATAAAAAGGTCAAAAGACTCAAAAAGGGAAGCTAGGGATATTTTCAACTTTTGGTAAGACTTATTTAGGCAAAGTGACTATTTACACAAAGAAAGCCTAAGATCATTTCACAACCAAACTAACTTTCGGATTTCAAACAAGACCAGCCAGACAAGTTCAAGATTATACATGCTTAAACAGAATTAAACTAACAACTCACACACACATTGGCATAAGGACAATTATTTTTACACTTGTGACCTCCTAAGTAGTCATTTATCACACACAATACCCCAATAATCATAATGTCATGTAAAGAATCAATCATGTCAACCAAAAACTGTTCTAAGTATGCATTTTTCAGATTTTTCAAGGGGTCCAAAATTTCCAACAAACCATAACACATGCCATCAGTTACAAAGTAACACCAAATAAGTCAAAATTACTCTACGCAACCTAAGAAACATCCTAAACATGCCAGTTTCAACAAAATAAAACCCCCCTCAGGAAATGAACTCTAGCAAAGAAAAGCCGAGGGGGTTCCTAAACACATATTTACACTACACTACTAACACATAGTCCCACCCCCAACTAAAGAAGCATGCACTGTCCCTAAGGTATGAACATAAGTAAAACAAAGGGATAGGGCTACCTGAAACGCTCTAGGCGTCCTGCACGTCCTGAAGTATCATCACCTTAGTAGTGGTGTCCAGTGCCTGCTCTGCCGCTGGAACGGTGGTACCAACAGCTGGCTCTATCAGACTCTGAGAGCGCGGTTGCTCCCCTGGACCCGTAGTACTAGCCTCTGCCGGTAACACAACACTAGGCACTGTCATCTCAACAGGAGGGGCATGGCTGGATGAAGCCCCCGTAAAATGGGTCTTCTCAAGAGAGCGTCGCTGAAACTTTCGAAACTGCTCTTCCTCCTCACTGTCCTCCTCCTCATCATCATTCTCGCCTTCCTCCCTAGGCCTTTTTCTAGTATCCCGAAGTAGGGAATCATCTCCCAGCAAATTAACAACAGGCAACAGAGAGGCTAAATCTAACGTCTGTGCTTGTGGAGGGGTTGCAGACGCAAGTCCCTCTTTCACATTCAACGCTAGCACATCTATCATCAATTGCATCAACTCTGTTTGCATCGTCCCCAGATAGACTGTAGGGCCTACCTTCTCAAGCTCCAGAATCTGCCGCTCAAGTCCATCAATCCGAGAATGGATGAGTTTATGGGAATCCTCCCCCTTCTTCCGTGCGGGCTCCAAGGCTGCTGCCACCCTTTTATCTATATAACCCTGCAGCTGTCCCATCAAGTTAGCAACCTGGTGGTCTGCCCTGTCTGCTTTCACAAACGCATCATGGAAATTTTGAGCATTAAACTGTATCATAACACCGCCAGGCAAGGCTGTAGAAGCTGAGGCCACATGGCTGCTCTGAGAGGTAGGAGTGCTGTGAATAACTGGAGCAGCCTAGGAAGAGGGCCCTGTAGATGTATCGGGGGTGCCTGAAATGAACTTAGCTGATGTGCCTGTGGTAGTCGGCCCTTCCTGCGATGTGTCGGGAGCTGCTAGCTCATGTACCTGGTATGCTGGAGCAGGCAGCCCAGCTTGAGCTCTATAGGAACATCTGGAGTTGGGTGGATGTCCCATCTGCTCTTCCAGAGATCATACACACTCTTGGCTAGTAACCGATGATCTCGGTGTGCATAATGATCTAGATTTTCCCGTAAGCATAACACTGTAATGAGGCAGGGATATGCGAGTGACAACTCCTTGGTAATTGCTCTCTGATGAATTTGTTGAACCACCAACTCCCTCACATTTATGTTGTACCTTGACATGATGGCAGCTACTAGTATGGCCCGCTTAACCGGCAACACGTTATCTGACTGACTGGGGAACAACCTATGGATCAACACGCTCCACCAAAATTTTTCTTCCACTGACAAATCCGCTTTCTTTACCAGTAATGAGGTGTTTTTACTCCACTCAGGGGAACCCCTTGCTATCACCGAAGCAACCCATGGTAACTCAGCTAGTTTGTAGTTCCGATCACCACCCAATTTGTATTTAAGCTTATCTGTGTTTGGCGGTGGTACATAATCGGGGCCAAAGTGGAAACGATTGATTGTCTCGGTAGAGATATTGATTCGCTACCCTCGGACCGTCACTTCTGTCAACGGGGGTGGCTTCTTCTTCCTAAGCTGAACTGGCCTGAAAGTATTTTTCACTTCTGCCGCATAATTAGCATAGAATTCCCGCACTAGAGATGAGATGTACTCCCCTGGAGGGTGGCTAATGAAGTTCCACTGATGGTGGTCAAGAGTAGCAAGAATACGTCTAAAACCCTCCAGTCTGTCTAGGCTAATTCGTTTCTCCCCATGGATGCTTTTCTTCGGACCACCCCCCTCTTTTTCTTCAAGCCCCTAATCGTATATTTCTTTGGAGCCCGGCACAGAAAATCTAACACTGTGCTCTGATCTCTCCTTCATTCGGATTTCCCGCAGCCTGGCAGCTTCCACTTCATCTTCCGAGCTGCTAGAGGATGTAGAAGTGTCCCTCTCTTCAGACTGGGAGGACACTTGTACCTGAGCAGCACCCCTAGCTCTGGTAAGTCTTGCTGCCAGTGGCTCGTCATCCCCTGCACTAATTTCTCCTTGGTCAAGCTCATCGCGGAGCCCCCGGCGACTTTGAGCTCCGTCCCTGCCTCTACCTCGTGAAGTGGTTGGAGCACTTCCTCGAACCTTGGGAGGCATACCTGTGGAAAGCATGTCAGTATCACCTTAAACTTATGTGTTAAATGCACAATATTTTTTTTATATGAAATTAAAGTGTCAAATGTTTTGACGGGCCGCAGGAAGTTATACGGTTCGCACAATTGGCCGTCAAATGGCAATAGTCGACATTGTTACAACTAGCCATTTGACGATGGGGTTTGACGATCTGTAGCATTTCCTGCGGTCTGTCCAAACCTACCGTCACATGGTATCAGTGAGCGGGTTTTGGTTGGACCATTTGACGATGAGTTTTGACGCACCGCAGAATTTTCTGCGGTCCGTCAAACTTACCGTCAAATGGTCACAGTGTATTAGACTTGCACTAAAATTTTGACGACACATCTTGACGGACCGTCAAAATTTCTACGGTCCGTCAAACTTGTAGTCAAATTCTTCTACTCAGTTCATGTCGTTCATTGTTACACTCGACTCTTCAATTCACACACAAGGTTATACATCACCGCACACTTGTAGAACTCATATAAAGCCGGGGTTACTCAAACTTTACCCTTTTCTTTATCGATTGTTTTCCTAGGAATTTCATCGAACAGTTGACGGGCATAACAGTGATTGAATCCAAAGGCTTGAACACAATCATTGGAATGCCCTCCAACCCATCATACCATCACTTATGAGTTCATCAATATCCAATTTTATGCACAAACCCCACCCCCAACATATATTATGAATTATGGGATATAATGCCCAGTGATGATCACAGGAGGATAGAATCACATACCTGCTTACTTGTCGGAGTGGGTAGTATAGCACAACAATCACAAATCTCTCTACGGGACCTTGGTCTCTAAGAACAACCAACACAATTTTTTTTTTCGTTTATGATTATAAGACGGCCGGGAATTTGTGGGCAAGGGAAAGAAGGAGTTTTAAATGGAAAAGAGTAGTGAGGATACGTGGGGAGTAATTTTAGGGAGTGGGTGGGAGGAGTTGTAAGAATTTATGGTTTAGTGGGAGAGGGAAGATGAAGGGATTTGGGACGTTTCTGGTATTTGAGTGGGAAAGGGAAGGTAGGATATAAACCCAGCCGACTTCTGATACTAAGTAAAATTAAAAAAAAAACTACTTAATTTTTTTTTACGGACCGTAGAAATTTATACGGTCCTTTCTACGGTTCAAATACTTACCTGGGACAACAAACTGGCAACCTTCACACTATGATACTCCTACGCTTATTTTGACGGACCGTCAAAATTTATACGGTCGTCAAATGTTGGCGTAAACGCATCACAGTGAGCAGATTTTTCTTGTACCATTAAACGTTCCATTATACGGTCCGTCAAAAATTTTGACGGTCCGTCGAATGTACTGTCTAATGGTAACAGTGAGTACTATTTGCTGACTTAATTCTGCGCTTCCTTTTACGGACCGTCATTGTCCACAGTTCAATCATCAATATTACCCTTCCCTTTCAAGAAATGAGTGAGCTAGTGTGTGATAGAGATACAACTAGGTGATAATCACATCAAATAACACATGGAATATGGAATGCATGCCTCACATGAAATCAACCTTAATAATCACCGCAATCATAGGTTCCCCAGATTCATACTACGAAAATGCAATTCAATATTCAATTTCTCAGTAATAACCTTCCTCTTCCATATGACAAGTGAGATAACAAAAAAGAGAGAGACAATTATATCCAGTGCATGAAATCACAACCATGGAAACAAACCCACATAACAATATCGCAATAATGGCCACAAGCCCACATAATAGTATCACAATAATGGCGACAAGCCCACATAACAGTATCACAATAATGACGACAAGCCCACATAACAACTCACAATACCAACCTAGATGGAATTCACCTTCATACCATGCCTTGGCCTATCATGCTTTCCCCATCAATCACTATTATCTACATACGTTTCGCTAACCAGAGTCTAGACATAAAGTAAACCGTAACCTACCTCAATGCCGAGCCAGTGCCACGAACGGTCAAACCAATGCCTTTCTTTTGCGTAGAGCCTCTGAATGATCAAAATCTATCAAATATGCGATCTACGTTAGAGTACGAATCTAAAGACACCCATATTGCTATACATATATTCGAAACCCAAAAACGCCCTCGAAAAATGACCTCAGTCCCACGAAGGCAAAACTGGAATTTTCTTTCAAACTCATTTTACCCATAACCTAAGAGTCCTATATTTATAAAATTAGTCAATTCCATCCACAAATGGACTCTCAAATCATAAATTCTCATTTCTTAAGACTAGGACTCAAAATTTTCAATTAACCCAAAATCTTAACTTAGAATTAAAATCCAGGTTCTCACATTTCAAAGGTGTACATTTAATCCGATACCCTAATAATCAATTACATGAACCCACTATATTAAAATCAAATCAAATTGTAGCATAATAATCCTATGAGAATTCCAAAGCCTGAAGCGAAGTGGGGAAATAGTAACTTCAACCTAAGAATTTAGGTAGAACTCCTAAATCATATACAATTCGTTATTATTGCTCAGTGATTATATCATCATTACATTGTCATTTCCAATTATTTAGTCATCGTTATAATTTGGCCAAATACTAACAGATAGTGGAAAACACAATTCGAACTTAATGCTTAATTTCACTTCTACCTAACTAATATTATAAAGGTTAATGTCAAGGTACAAGTCAAACTATCCAACTGTTAGAGCCTTGGAATCAAAAGTAACCAAATGTGGAGCTTTAGCTAAACATTACCCGAGCTTTCACTCATTTCTTGTTGACGCTGCCTAGCCACTCTTTGCTCTAATTTGTTTTTGATGCTATCCTTTGGCATGTCAAACCCTACTTATATCTATAGGTCATGTAATATAGGGTACTAAATGACTTGTGGACTTGACCCATTAATCACCAACTAAATCAACTGTCTAAAATAACATCTTTAATCAACCACTATGCCACAGGTGAAAATTGACCCACTTAGTCGATTATATTATTCACCAACTTATACCTAATATGTGTGCAAATAATATTTCTATGAATAAACCATTCACACACATTAAATAGATAAGTTCTAAAATTTACCTGTCAATTATATAACCGTACCACCTATCCCCGCAAGTCAAGAATATCATTTCCAAGCTACATAAAGGGTAATTTGGGGAAAAGACTCCAAAACGCCAAAATGACCAAACGGGTCGTTACACAAGCAGTCGCAAACAATGCAACTAGTGGGTGTTTTATGGATAAGACTTATGCCCCAATCACTCAGTGCATGATAAGCTTACTACTCACAATCAAGCATGGCATTCGGGTGGTACTAACAATGTATCCTATGGAGCTCCCATGATCCATAATATTATGAAGGAAAATCAAGAGACTCGACAAACTCTAGATCAGAAAACAACCAATATTTCTTTGCTGACAAAGAGACTTGATGAAAAGTAAGCAAAGAAGGTTAATGTTGTTGAAGACATTCCGGATATGCCAAAAGAGATGTACCAAGTTCAAGAGGGTCCATATCAAGAAGGGCCTCCTTTGCAGTATGAGGATGCTAACTATGTTAATAACTCTCAAGGGGTTACCAAAGGCATAATTATCAAGGAGGCTATCAAAAAAATACTCAGAATCAATGGAGACCCTATATATATAGGGACAGGGTAATTACAACAATAACTATGGTGGATCGAACAAGGGAAACTACAACAATAACAATAACTTTGGAAATAAGAGTTCCAATCCCTATATTCCACTTAAGGGTCAATCGACTGAACAGGGGAGTTCGAAGTTGGAGAGCATGCTTGAAAAGGTGCTATCCAACCAAGACATCGAACATTAAAGGGGATGACAGACAGTGGGATCTCAGAAAGCTTCCATTCAGAAGCTCGAGTCGCAGATGCAAGATATTTCTAAAGAAACCCTCCACAAAATGGAGGACTTCATAGTGACACTATTCTGAGTCCAAAGAATAGGGGAGGTGGTGTAGAACGTGTATATGCTATGAGTACTCGCAGTGGTAAAATACTCCAAAGTGCTATAAAGAAGGTGATAAATCTCAAGCCAGTTGCCAAAGAAGAAGAGGCACAATTTGATGTGCCAATAATTGTATATGAGGTCGAGACAGAAGTTCCTATTGTTAAGTAGGTTGACGATGTTTCAGATAGTTCTAAAAAGTAGAAAAACAACAATAACACTAGCAAGTCAACGGTTAAAAGGGCTCTTCGTCCTTTGACTCAATTATTTAAAGCCACACCTCCCTTTCGTCAGAGGTTGGCAAAGGAGACCGGTGATGTTGAATGTCAGAAGTTCTATGATCAATTTAAGCAGCTTTCCATGAACATCCCTTTTCGAGATGTTGTCAAATAGATGCCCAAATTTGCAAAGTATTTGAAAGATTTGCTGACAAAGAAGAGGTCTGTGAAGCATGACGTTGTGAGTGTGACTCACTGTGTTAGCTCTATTATATCCACCACCAATGTTCAAAAGAAGGAGGATCTAGGGGCCTTTACTATTCCATGTTCTATAGGTCAGCATGATTTTGCTTGCTCTTTATGTGATAACGGGGATAGCATAAAACTCATGTCTCTTGCTATCTATGAGCAATTGGGTTTGGGAATTGTTAGACCTAATAATATGCTATTGCAGATGGTTGATAGATCTATCAAAAAGACAGTTGGAGTTGTAGATAATGTGCTTGTTAGGGTTGGTGAATTCTTTTTGCCTGCTGATTTTTTCATCCTCGATTTTACTATTTATAAGGATATTCCTATTATCTTGGGAAGACATTTCCTTGCTACGGGAAAGACTCTTATGGACTTTGAAAAGAATGAAATCCAATTCTGAGTCAACGATGAGGAAGTTACTTTCCAAATGAGTAAGGGGATGAAGTTACTAAGTGCTTACGAAAGCATTTCGGTTATTGATTCTATTGATGTGATGGATCAAACTGTTGAATTTAAAATGGAGGAAGAGTGTTTGGGTGCGGCTCTAGCAGCCATTCTTGTGAACTTTTGTCACGATCCAAACTGAAGGGCCACGACGGCACCTGACCATACTAGTCAAATACCATCTGACATATATTTGTTACAATAACATAAGAATAGGTGGGCTGATAGGGTCGTCATATGACTCTCAATAAACTCATAAGAGACAGGCATGTATCAACTATTCTGAAAGACTCATCTATAAAAATACTAGACATACTGTATGAGCCGGTAATGACATCATAACCAACTACGATGACCTATGAAATCTCAAGTCTGGACATCATTTGACTATGCATAACTACCTACAAGCCTCTACTGGAAAACATAACACAACGTGGCTGGGAGAGGACCCGCCATACCCATACATATGTGCGTACATATCTATATATACATAAGACCATGCTGAGTCCTGGCATCTCCGGAACAAACGGAGTGCATCAACTTCATCCGCTGAGCTGACATCCTAATAGATAGATCACCAACCTGTATCTACAGACCTGCGGGAATAAAACGCAGTCCCCTAGGCAATAAGGGAGTCAGTATGAATAATGTACCGAGTATGTAAGGCATGAAAATAGCATATGCACAAGAACCATGAAAGGAGTCTGTGACATGAGAGTCAATCTGTATATCTGAATGTATTTGTATGACTGAATATCTGAAAGTGTCTGTATGACTTTGTATAATTGAAAGTGCCTCTGAGGGCGTATGATATGCATTCTTTCTTTCAAAAATCTTTTACATATATCATAACTGTTAGTGCTGAGGAATGTACAGCACGATCCATAAATGTCAGTGCTGCGGAGTGTGCAGCCCGATTCATATATCATATCATCCCTCGTTCGGGGTATCATCATAATCTACCCACTGCAGTGGTGTGCACATCTACGTGCCTGCCCGGCCGACTATAGTGCGACGCGGTATGAGAAAATAGTTGTACATATATATAAATGCGTGAAGGACTCATAAAGATGACATCTGAGCCTTTCAGAGTGACGTAGAGTCGGTAACCTCCGAATATCACTATGGATCTAACATCACCAACATCTCTTGCTTTTACTGGATATATGATCATGAGGTCAATTCAAGAATCATAAGCATGAAACAATATCATTATAAGGAGTCCAAGGAAACATAGGCTTTCTAGCTTTCTAAGAATGGAATCATTATGGATAACGCTCGTTAATTCGTTCTTCTTTCTCATATGATTCATGTTAAAAAGAATAAAAGGGATAACCTTAACATAACTCAGATATTTCCCTTTCAATAGCTACTATAAAACCAGTCCCTCCAACTCACTTTAATTCCTCCAGACCTTCTTCAAGTCAAGAACATCCCAAATACCCTCAATAGATGGGGAAATCAGCTCCTTTACCTTGTCACGCAAAAGGAGACTTCATTTCTAAAATCAAGAAAAGCTCAAGTTGAACCCCCCCCCCCCCCCCCCCCCAAGTTAATGAAGAATTAATCTAGAAAAAAGAATTTCTTTTACCTTAAATCCCCAAAGGAGGAGAAGAGGGTCTATGTTGCGAAGGTTCTGCTCCAAAATCGTGAAAGTAAATGTACCAAATGACTCAGCTCGCAACTTATAACGTAATACCTCAAAATCCAATTTTCTTCTTTCCTTAAATCCTCACTTTTATTCACGTTTTTAACAACCAAAGGTAAAGTAATCTACTGCCTTCCCTTTGACTTCTTGAATAGAATATCTCCCTAACATTACGTATACTAGCAGCTATATAAATGATATATTTTATACAAGAGAGCTTAAGTATTCATAGACCTTGGGGTCCACCTTTTGTTATTACCTTGCATAGAAATCAATTCATCTTAAAAAAAATGCCATCATTTTGCTTAGTCACTAATTGTCAATTGCTATGGACCCACGTGGTGCATTATTGTTAACATATAATTTATTCACTATCCACTAATTAATTCCTTGGTCCCCACTAAAACTCAACAATTAATAATTGCCCAATAATTAATTTCTTGCTCTCAATTGATTTAAATGTTAAATCACTTCTAACATACTTCATATATTCATTATCATGATAATGCAATATGGTACTAGTCTGTAAACTCTTTTGACACACACTTAAAATATTATTTGCAATCATCTTCATTTCACTTTCGAGTCTTAAATAATTTTGGGACTTCATCCTATCCAACTATAAGCTTGGGGTAATCTTGTTTTCCCTACTTATGTCTTTTAACTCGCACGCTTTCCAATTCATGAAAATACAGGATGTAACATTCTTCCCCCTTTTAGAACATTCGTCCTCGAATGTTGGACTCACGGAACGTCAAGAAATCCTTGCTTATAACCATGGTGCTATCGATTCGTCCTGTAGCAAGCTAACAATACTTTGCCATACAGGCCAATATCTATAAATAGCAACACTTGGCCTCACACGACCGTTAATAATAAGTAGCCAAGAATAAGAGCTCTCCTCACGACCTACTGGTTTGAACCGACTGTGCTGAAATGTCCCATCTCGAGCCATATCTTTAGTTTGAAATAGGTGGGGGTAGTTGTATTTTACTTCTTATTCGACCCACCCCCCCTCCCCCCGCGCATTATTTCTTTGATGTTCTTATTTCTCCATAATACCTTTATGGGCGCTACCTTTTTGGTCTTCAACTTACGGATCTGTCGATCTAAACTAGCCTCGGCAATCTCCTCATAGGATAGATCCTTTATAATCTGAACGTCATCTATTGGGAAAACCCAAAAAGGGTATCCAATGCACTTTCGTAGCATGGATACATGGAAAATCTGATTGACTGATTAAGGGTATACTAGTATCGGTTCAGGCACTCGTAGTAATTCCTACTACGCATGGCTTTGATGAATACGTCTCAATCTTTGGAGCTAGCCTTCAGATTTTAATTACATTCCCAAGTCTGAGCATTCTTATTGTCACGACCCGACTAGGGGCCATGATGGGTACTCGGGACTAACCATCTGTCACACCCTAATCTCCCTAAGGTGTGATGGGCACCCGACCCTTACTTAGGGCCGAGCGAACCCTCTGACTCTTGATACACACATAACTTCTCTGGACTTTTAAATCAAATAAGCATGAAATACATATTAAGGCTTTTAGAAATCTTCTTTTTCTTTGTTTATCAAATCCAACAAAATTTGTAATTATATGGAATTCATATCATAACACAACTGACACATCGGCTGATGGAGCCGCTTACAGAACTAGTATTTTATACCCACAACTCTGTCTGCAAAGTCTCTAACATTAATCAGACATCATAGCACATATACTCTGACTCGGCAGCACTCCAGGAACAAGTGGAGCTTGCCAACTTCACCGGAACATCTTCTGTAATATCATCCACTCATCTGGGTGTACCTGCCTAGCATGAAACGTAGCCCCCGAAGAAAGGGGGTCAGTACGGAAAATGTACTGAGCATGTAAGGCATGAAATATAGGAAACAGAATCATGACTGAAACAGAGAATTACCAAAATCAAGTATGACCTTTTAAAACATCAAAGTACTTGCCTTTTTAAGTGAAAGTCATGCATATCCATGTCATATGTCATGTATGCAGATAACGTGTCCCGGCCCTTCAGTGAGGGACTCGGTGGATGAAATCATACATGTCCACATCATACATCATATATGCGTAACATGTCCCGACCCTCAAGTGAGGGACTCGGTGGATAGAATCATACATGTCAACATCATATATCATGTATACATATAACGTGTCCCGACCCTCTATTGAGGGACTCGGTGGATACATATAACATGTCCCGGTCCTCTTTTGTGGGTCTCGGTGAATAAATCATCATATGTCATCCTGGCCACCATCCCCATATCATCATATCATCATGTACATATACATATAACGTGTCCCGACCCGCAAGTGAGAGGGACTCGGTGAACAATGCAGAGGAGTGCGCACGATAACATGTCCTGGCCCGGGCTCAGTGAAGGACATACTGAGGCTTGCACGAACAGAGTAGTGCGAAACTATATGCATATAAATCAAGACTCGATAGATAAGTATACTTACCGACTTCTGAAGGCTCAGAAACAAGGTTCGGGTCAATCCGACTTAATATGAGAAAGTTATGAGCGTTTGAAGTACAGAACCTTCTACGAACATTTCAAAAGCCATTTTTAGAAAATCGAAGCAACAATCATGTCAAGTACCTTTCGGATATCGTATGGATCAAATCAGATATAGCTTTCGGAATCATATGTACACAATCATGTCAAGTACCTTTCGGATATCGTATGGATCAAATCAGATATAGCTTTTGGAATCATATGTACGTATCAAAATGTATCAAAGACTTAACGGAATAATCAGACGTGCTATCATTTGAAAATCAAGACATTAGCCATATCACTTATCTTTCGAATGCCAATTCGGAAACATATCAAGTAGACCTTCGTACATCATAGATATGCATCAAAATCATATGAAACAGCTTATGGAAATCAAGGATATTAGCCATCCTAGTGGCTCTAAAAATAGGAATTTCTTTGAAATCATACATATACGTCATTTGTTCATTTCATAAAGATCATGCCAAAAGAAAGAAAGGGTAAGCCTTACATACCTGCTCCACGTCTTATTAGTTACGCTTATTCATCCAAGCTTGCTAGTCTACATTCAAGAAGATTTACATAATCATTAGACACATCAACACACACTTGTCTTATTTTTCAAATGGATTTACTTATAATCTGCCGGAATTTCGGCAGCATCTCCCCTGTAAATACAACATCCCCGAGAATCTAGCTCGGCCAATTTAACAACAACAAACCCAAGAATTCAACTTGGCCAAATTATCCACAATAATACCAACAATCATATCTCCAATTTCAACAATTGTTTCAAAATACATTCTAACATTAACAATTCTTTCTACACAATCCGACGGCATTCCATTTTTATTCAACTCAATCGCATATATTCAAGCCAACATCAATGCTTACACATTCAAATACTTGCCCAAGACCTTACAAACACATTTCAAGAATACTTCAAACAAGTCATACCATATTCAAAACAATCTAGCCAATATGCCATTTCACCCGAAACCTTCCAAATGCAACAAGAACACTAACAACACATTCCCTTTCTTCCAAATTCATAAACTACACCAACAATCTATAATTTAGCAACATCATTCATTCTTATGATCATAAGAAACCATACTAATATCACATTAACTTCATCCATAATCCACAAACAATTACAACTTCATTTCAAACCATTAAATCCTTATTTTACATCATAGAATTCACAACCACAACAATCAAATTACTAAATAAAATCAATTCATTTGTTCTACACAATACAATTATATTCGGCCAACACCCCAACATGCCAAATTCATGATTTTCATCCATTTCTTCACTCTACAACATATACAAATCATCCATAACATATGAAGAGAATATTAAACCTTACCTCTTTCACTCAACTTCTTGGCTTGACTAAGGTTGTGAACTTGCACAATTAAATGATTTTATTGCTCCAACAACCATTCCATGTTAAAGAGGACCTTCCAATTGCTTGGAATACTAGAAGAAATAATTTTTCTTGGTCAATTTCCCATGGCTCAATTTTTCTCACCATGGCCGAATGGCTCCATTTCTTGCCTTCAAATTTCTTGTGTTATGGTAGAAGAAAGGAAATGTCTAGATTATTCCCACTTATTCATATATATATATATATATATATAGTTCCTTCCAATACCATGTGAACACATGGCCTTTTCTTGAAGTTTCTTAAACATTAAAGTAAAAGATGACTAATTATTTTATTTTGTCATATATATATATATACACATATGCCACACGGCCAAGGGGTTCTTCAAGAACTCTCTTGATCTTTTTGTGAAATTCCCATTTTGCCCCTAGCCTTCCACAATATTACCATGAACCATTTTGCGAATTTTCCTTTTTGCCCTTAGCCTTTCTCAATATTTCCATACTAATAGTATTCATAAATAATATTCATAACCAACTTGTACATTAAAATAATTTTGGAAGATGGTCATTTCCTTGACTTACCACGACTACCTCAAAATATCCGAACGTACAAAATACGGGCTATAACATCCTCCCCGCCTTTAGGACATTCGTCCTCGAATGTTCAACTTATCTTATGGGGTCTTGTAACACTTCGGGGAGGGTCCCTCTTATAGTGGTCTTTTCCTCCATGCTCAGTCCTTATCATGGGCTTTCTAATCCGCCGCGCCAACTTATTATCCTTGTACTCCCCAGATCATCTCTTCTCTGCTATTGTTTCGTCACCATACCTTGACAGAAGTCATGTCTTTAGTACGCAATCTTCACTTGATGATCCAATATGGCCACAGGCTGTTCCTTGCTTTCATTTGATCTACAGTATTGCAGTCTCGCTTATCATGCTATAAATATCCATCAGCCTTTGGTGTTTTCTTTTCTTCGCTCCCTGCTTCTTTATGCCTTTGTCACTATTTCTTTTTAATCTTTCATTCTAAATATTTACCCAAAACATATGTACGTAACGTTTCTTTGCCAATTATTATCCTTCGCAGTCCAGTCGTGCTTATGGTGACTTATGATCCGAATTCACCTAAATTCTTAGCTCGCAACATCTTGAGTTCTTACAACAACTTTTTCTTTATTTTTTTCTCTCACATTTCTCGACACAAGTATACTTGTTTTTGATCTCTTTGTATTGGCGCTCATTTCATCCTTCGTTATTTCTTGTTGGTTATCCGGTATGGATTCCTTACAATATAATCGAGAATCGCTTCGCGTCGATGGCTTATATAATTTCATAACGTATATTCTCATACTCCGTATAATCAAAGATCCATAAACTATTTTCTAGCATCCGATGAATTTCATTCATAAACATTGCGTTCTCCCTTTCTTCAAAAATTTCCAAACTATCAATCTTTTGATGCTTTCGTTATAATAGTCGTTGTCATCTAAAATATCCTTTGAGTCTTATCATTCTCTTCATTATCCTTTGTGAACTTAGCTTGTAGCCATTTTCTTGCTCTTTTTATTACTCTTTACAACATGTCACTGCGTACTTAGGTACGACGCCAATTTTCCAGATGTGAGGAATTCAGATCATGGTATAAACATATCATAATTCATGTTGGCATTAGGCATTCTCTTAAGGTGTCTTCCATCATTTTTCCTTATGTCGGCCTCACGGTACACTTCATTGTCAACTCGTTTCTATTCCTTTCATGTATTCTCTTGATATGCCGATATATTTCGAGCTCTGGCCCCGAGCTAATAAATTTCCTTTTCTGGCACTTGAAATTGTTGTGATTCCTTTTAAGCCTAATATAATATGGCCTCCCCCCCCTTTTAAGGGGGCTCCTTATATGCCAACAGCCCTCTTGTAAAGTCTTTGTTTATACCTTACTCCTCATCTTTCTTTTCAACTCTGTGCATAGCATAACGAAACTTCTTACCATAAGTTTTGTCTACACCATCATTCTTGTCAACATTCCCGTATCCTTTCGTCCATTATTAGTCCCTTCACTCATTTAGCTCACTTACTCGTAATTCCTCTTAACCATGCACTTGTGTTGCAACTGCGCATCCATTTTTCGAGCGTCCGCTACTTTTGCTCGCAGCACAGAATCTTTACGGTTTACACTCTCTTTATCCTGGCTCCTCGAACCTTTAACTATGCTTATGATGTTACGACCGAGCGGCTTCCCACGCATGTTCCTTGCATCTCTTTTCCATTTCTTCTAAGATCAAAACCTTCAGACTTCACATGATTTCTTATTTCTTACCATTAATTTTCAAATCAACAGTGTCGACCCATTATCCCTATTTTTCCTTGGTCCGTAATCGGGTTCCTATCGCTAATTTGTTAAGGCATCCTTCTTACGCTAATGGTTAGAGGTTTCCAATTGCCTTACGCTTAAATGCTTTACTCTTCTTTTGACCAACCCATTAGTATACTTCTTCTACTTTCGTCCTTAACCCTTCTTGGGTTCCTTTCTCCTCGATCACTTTTCTCCTTTTGCTGTTTGTCGCATCGGCTCTGGAGGGCATGAAATTTTTACTTCAAGCTCGCAGGTCCGTTCTATTCTTGAGTCATTCTTTTGGCAGAGAGCCCCCCCTACATGTCCGAGGCAACCACATTAATTTTGCTGCACCTTTTATTCCTTTATATACCTTCCAAGGACCCAAATCTCCTAGCATCATTGCTGTTATATCCCGTATTTTGTGCGTTCGGATAATTCACGATAATCGCGGGAAGTTAACAAGCAAGGCCATATTTTTATTTTGTTTGGCATAGGAGTTGCTTATGAAAATTTTGAAGTGAAAATATTAAGAAAGGCTAGGGGCAAAAAGGTAAATTCGTAATATGACCCATGGAAATGTGGGGGAAGACGAAGGGCAAATTTGGAATTTGGAAAAATAATTTTTGATGAATTGTAGAACAAAAAAAAAAAGAAGAGTGGGCTTGAGTTTTGGGCCATGTTGGCCGTCCAAATGGTGGTGGGCTTAAGCCCACATGAGAGTTTAATGAAACAAATAAAAAGATGACTAAGTCATCTTATTCATTCCATTCTCTAGAAATTTCAAGAAATAAATAGCAAGAGAAAAAGGAGACAAACCTCCAAGGCCATTCGGCCAACTCCAAACCAACAAGAACCTTGGACAATTTTTCACCAAAAATTATTCTCTTCTAGCCAAACAACTAATTGAAGGGTCCTCAGCTAAGTGAAGTGGTTAGTGGAGCAAGAAAATCCTATATACATACAAGTGGCAAATTCTAGCCAAGTGAAGAATTAAAGGAAAAGGTAAGGTTTAATCTTTTTCTTATATATTATGGATGATTATGTATGTTGTAGCATGAAAAAGTGGATGAAATTCATGGAAAAATAAAAACATGATGTGGCCGTGTATATAGGATGTTGGCCGTGAGTATTGTGTGGAAGTAATGGATTAATTTTACTTGGTATTTTGGTGTTGTTGTCATGGATTCCATGTTGGTAATAAAAGCTTAATGATTTTAATGAAGTTGTAGTAGTTGGAGACTTATTTTAGAAGTTTATGTAAAATGAATATAATGTTCTTGTATGTATGGAAGATAATGTTGTTAGTATGATGTTGTTAGTGTGTAAATTATTGGGTTGTTATTGTTCTTATTGGAGTTGGAAGGTCTTGAAGGAAGTAGTATATTGATTGAGTTGTTAGAATGTATTTTGGATAAATCGTTAAAGTTATTAGTATGATTGTTGATATTGTTGTGGATAGTTTGGTCGGGTTGAATTCCCGGATTGTTGTTGATTAAAATTGGCCAAGTTAGATTTTGGGGAATGGTGTAATTACAGGGGAAGTGCTACCGAAATTTCAGTAGACAAAGTGTTAGTTAGGGAGAGATTCTTGAATACCCATAACTAATGTTTGTATTCATAACATTGTTATAGATTTTGGAAGGGCCAAGAGTTAAGTTGGATTGACTAAGGAAGTGAAAAAGGTATGTAAGGCTCGTCCTTTTCTTTCAAGGCATGATTCCGACGTTAAGATTTCATATTTATTTCCACATCTCCTTGATCTCGAAAGTTAGGTGTTATGATTCCGATGCTATAATTTCGTAACTACTTCTAAACTTTCCTTGTTTTCAAAGTCAAAAGTCTAGGGTCCCAAGATATGATATCCTTCCTAATAACCCGTAATGGTTTCCAAAATGTCTATATCTTTCCAAGGCAAAGGTGTATGAATTCGTAAACTTCTATGACTACGATGATGAATATGCTTTTGTTATGATAACGATGAAGTCAAAGAAAGGAATTGTCTAGAATGATTATGACAAGAATGATTGTATGTCTAAAAGTCTTAAGTTAAGGATTCAATATGAATATAAGAATAATGAGCTAGTTCTTGAGTCCAATTCTATTCCTTTTGTCATAGCTCTATTTGCTAAAGACTTCAAAGTACATGAAGTAATGTTTTATGAGGCTTATGATCTTATTCTGTGTATTCTCATAATGTTACTCTTCAGTGATAGTCTCGCCTTATAATACTAGTCCCTTCAAGGTGAGACATGACGATCTTGATTATTTCATAATATGATCGGAGGTTACCGACCTTACATCACTCTGATAAAGTTATAGCTTTTGATTGGGCTCTTACGCATGCTTAAGTTGTGACAGTTACACCGTGCCTAGATGGTCGGGCATGTCACCGCTAAGGCGGGCAGCTATTGGATGATTACACCGCGCCTAGATGGCCGGGCATATCACCGCTAAGGCGGGCTGCTATGTTTACACCGAGCCTAGAGGGCCGGGCATGATCACCACTAGTGGGCGGCACGAGATGATTACCCCGGACGCGGGAGGCCCGGACGCGGGAGGCCCAGACGCGGTCTAATGATGTTATGTGATTCAGACAGGTTATGTATGTATATAAAGGTAAAAGTATGCATGCATGATTCCGCCTTAAGAGGCAGGCAGTTATAGTCATGTCTTTATTTATATCTCTCGTATTGTCTCATTATGTTATTGTTCATGTTCTGTTCATATTATCATATTATGATTCATGCCTTACATACTCGGTACATTACTCGTACTGACGTCCCTTTTTGTGGACGCTGCGTTTTCATGCCGCGCAGGTACACAGATAGACGGGTTCGATTCCTAGGAGCTTCTCCAGCGGTATATTGGAAGTGCTCCAGTCGTTCCGGAGCTCCAGTTTATTGGTACTACTTTTGTGTACATGCTCGGGCAAGCAGCACCCGACCCATCTTGTCACTATATGTATTTTGTTTAGAGGCTCGTAGATAGATATGTACAGTCAGATGGTTCATAACCTTGTTTGTCCCCGTCGTTGTATATTAAGTTAGTAAAGTTTGTTAATGCATCCTTATAATAAGGCTATTAATGATAGTGTTAATTAAAGACATGACGATATTTATTTATACTTCTTTCTCAGGTAGTAATCTTTCCTTTCTTCCCCTTTCATCATGCTGGCCTAAGACGCATCTCATGGAGTTTTCCGTGACCGAGAACTGGAGTGGAAGCCAAAGGACGGGGCGAGAATCTGTGATCGATCCGAAGAACCACGGCCCACTTAGTAATAAGAGTGCGATACGAGATAAGGGGTGCTCGGTACAAGTATCGGGTATCCGTCGCGGCCCTTGTTGGGTCGTGACAAAAGTTGTATCAGAGCAGTTCGTCCTAGGGATTGTCTACGAGCCGTGTCCAGTAGAGTCCTGTTTATGGGTGTGTAGCGCGCCTGGCTTATAAACAGGGGGGTGCAGGGCATTTAGGAAATCTGACCTTCTTTGTATCCTAGATCGTACGATAGAGCTATGTTACCAGGTTTCCATGTTCTTTTCCTAATCCTGTGTTATGGTTTCAGTAATGCCGGTGAAGAAGAAAGCTACGGCGGCCCAGAAGGGCAAGACGGTGGCTGAAAGAAGAGTTGAACGGGAGCCACCGGCGGAAGTGGGAGAAGGTGAGTCTTACAACGAGGCTCCTCCCCAGATTTCTCCCGCTTCCCCATTATCAGCAGAGCGGGAGAGAGCTCCAGCTCCAGCCCCAGCACCTCTAGTTCCACCGCCAGCAGCTTCGGGCCAGCAGATGGCAGAGGCTATTCAGTTGCTGACCCAGCTAGTTGCCGCACAAGCTCAGCGGCAAAACACAGACCAGGGAGGCAGGGCAGTGAGTCCAAGGGCCCGTGATTTTATTACCCTGAAACCTCCAGAGTTTTATGGATCGAAACCAGAGGAAGACCCACAAAGTTTCATAGATGAGATGTTGAGGAAACTGAGGATAATACATGCTTCGGATACAGAATCAGTGGAATTGGCTTCATACAGGTTGCGGGATGTAGCAGTTTAGTGGTATAATAATTGGATATCTTCGAGGGGAGCAAATGCACCTCCCCCGGTTTGGCAGGAGTTCACTGAGGCATTTCTGCGACATTTCTCACCGCCGGAGGTTCGACGAGCTCGAGCTGATATTTTATTGAATCTCAAACAGGGCAATATGAGCGTCCGGGAATACAGACTTCGTTTTAATTCTTTAGCCAGGTATGCCCCAGCCATGGTGACTGATATGGGAGATCATGTACATCAGTTCGTGAGTGGGTTGGGGCCACATTTAATTAAGGACTGCTTGACGGCTTCACTCCAGGATGGGATGACTATTGTTCGTATTCAGGCTCACGCCCAAAACCTGGAGGAACGACATCAGTTACAGAAAGGTGAGCATTATTCAGATAGGGGTTCCAGAAAAAGGGCCAGACCTTTCGGAGCCAGAAATGAGTATAGAGGGGGTCAGGCACAGGAGCGGTCTAGGTATTCAGGCCAATCAGTGGCCAGCGCACCTCCTCGATTTGCAGACGAGGGATTTGACCGTTCTATTTATTCAAGACAAGACCAAAGCTCGGGAATTTTGGGTTCTCGATATGGAGGAGCTCCCAGTTAGGAGAGACCACCAGTTCCACGATGTCGTCAGTGTAGAAAATTACATTCGGGTTCGTGTCGTCAAGGCTCAGATGCATGTTATTCTTGCGGACAAATTGGGCACATGATGCGTGAATGTCCGTCATGGTTGGTAGCGGTAGGGGTCAGCCCGCAGGGTCGATGGCGGGTTCTTTTTCATCCGTGCACCCTCCTGGACAAAATTCCCAAGCTCCAGCAGGCCGTGGCCGAGGCAGAGGAGGGGCACCCAGTTCAGCCGGTCCTCCGCACCATATATATGCATTGACAGGACGGCAGGATCCTAAACCTTCCCCAGACGCGGCTACAGGTACATTATCAGCATTTTCCTATTATATGTATGTGTTACTTGATCTAGATTCTACTCTATCATATACCACCCTCTGTATAGCTGAACGTATTGGGAAATTGAAGATTCAGGACGAAAAGTAGCCGTGCACATAGGTAAAAAGTAAATATTGGGGATTGCGAAGGCTAAAATAGTAATTAAAAGGGAAAGATGCGTTACGAGAGCGTTTCGGAAATTGTCAAGACCCCAACTTACCCTAGATTACGTGATAAAGGTAGTGCGGGGGAGTGAAAGCAAAAACACTAGCATTAAGACACTAAAACGCATTAAAGTTTCGAGGTTAGGCGTGCTAGAGTGAGAGCAATTTCAGGATGGGTGACCCCATGGGAAGTGTACTGAAAATTTCATAAATATAGATATCGGAGATGAATGTAAAATTAGGCTAACCTAAGGGAAATTAGAGTATGTGGAGTGGTTAGAAACCCTATAGAGGCCGCGTAGGCTGAGACGGACTAGACTAGCGGAAAGGGAGAAAGCATGACAGGGCCTTAGGATTAAAGAAAGTTTGATTAGTGTTTGGAAGTGTTTGTAAGTAAAATAGTGGTAAATATATATATATATATATATATATATATATATATATATATATATATGCATATGACATTTCATTTGTGACTGTAGAATCCTAGCAAACAGTGTCGCAATATATAGAAGGTACTAACCGAACGAAATTCAAGAGACGGAGTGAAAGACATAAGTACAGATGCAACAGGGTAAGAATGATATTGGATCCACCACTAGTAAAGGCCAGAAATCCCTAACACAGTAGTACATGGGGATATAGTTAGCAAGGAGATAGACGTGACAGACTCCGCAAGGAAGGAACTTCAATTGTAAAAAGATCGCGGAAGGCGATGATTACTTAAGGGGCATAGGCGCGTATAGACCCTCTTAATAAAGGGGGGGGGGGGGAGAACGTACTAGACCTAAAATGAACTACGACGATTTAAGCTTCATAAAAAGGGACCTATTAACTCAGGGCCAGAGTTCGGAGTATGTTGGCATATTGTGAAGGCTACGGAAGGACGTAAAAATAAGTTGGCAGCGGGTGTAATATGAGGTAAATATAGGGAGAACATACGGAAGAGGCCTGGTGAGGTCAACAAATATAAAAAGAATAACTGAGACAACACCATATGGGGCTAGGAATAGCAGGGAGTACAAGTCACAAATCGGTTGGTTCGGAGTTGATGAAACTAAGTTAATTGGCCCATGGCCTACAGGCAACCTGAGCCTCTAAAAACGGATATGCGAAATGATCGTATGTGACAACTTAAGGGAGACCTCCCCGAAGTATCATAATACACCATAAGGCCAGTTTAACATTCGAGGACGAATGTTCTAAATGAGGGGAGGATGTTATATCCCGCATTTTGTGCGTTCAGATAATTCACGATAATCGCGGGAAGTTAACAAGCAAGGCCATATTTTTATATTGTTTGGCATACAAGTTGCTTATGAAAATTTTGAAGTGAAAATATTAAGAAAGGCTAGGGGCAAAAAGGTAAATTCGTAATATGACCCATGGAAATGTGGGGGAAGACGAAGGGCAAATTTGGAATTTGGAAAAATAATTTTTCATGAATTGTAGAACAAAAAAAAAATGAGTGGGCTTGAGTTTTGGGCCATGTTGGCCGTCCAAATGGTGGTGGGCTTAAGCCCACATGAGAGTTTAATGAAACAAATAAAAAGATGACTAAGTCATCTTATTCATTCCATTCTCTAGAAATTTCAAGAAATAAAGAGCAAGAGAAAAAGGAGACAAACCTCCAAGGCCATTCGGCCAACTCCAAACCAACAAGAACCTTGGACAATTTTTCACCAAAAATTATTCTCTTCTAGCCAAACAACTAATTGAAGGGTCCTTAGCTAAGTGAAGTGGTTAGTGGAGCAAGAAAAACCTATATTCATACAAGTGGCAAATTCTAGCCAAGTGAAGAATTAAAGGAAAAGGTAAGGTTTAATCTTTTTCTTATATATTATGGATGATTATGTATGTTGTAGCATGAAAAAGTGGATGAAATTCATGGAAAAATAAAAACATGATGTGGCCGTTTATATAGGATGTTGGCCGTGAGTATTGTGTGGAAGTAAGGGATTAATTTTACTTGGTATTTTAGTGTTGTTGTCATGGATTCCATGTTGGTAATAAAAGCTTAATGATTTTAATGAAGTTGTAGTAGTTGGAGACTTATTTTAGAAGTTTATGTAAATTGAATATAATGTTCTTGCATGTATGGAAGATAATGTTGTTAGTGTGTAAATTATTGGGTTGTTATTGTTCTTATTGGAGTTGGAAGGTCTTGAAGGAAGTAGTATATTGATTGAGTTGTTAGAATGTATTTTGGACAAATCGTTAAAGTTATTAGTATGATTGTTGATATTGTTGTGGATAGTTTGGCCGGGTTGAATTCCCGGATTGTTGTTGATTAAAATTGGCCAAGTTAGATTTTGGGGAATGGTGTAATTACAGGGGAAGTGCTGCCGAAATTTCAGTAGACAAAGTGTTAGTTAGGGAGAGATTCTTGAATACCCATAACTAATGTTTGTATTCATAACATTGTTATTGATTTTGGAAGGGCCAAGAGTTAAGTTGGATTGACTAAGGAAGTGAACAAGGTATGTATGGCTCGTCCTTTTCTTTCAAGGCATGATTCCGACGTTAAGATTTCATATTTATTTCCACATCTCCTTGATCTCGAAAGTTATGTGTTATGATTCCGATGCTATAATTTCGTAACTACTTCTAAACTTTCCTTGTTTTCAAAGTAAAAAGTCTAGGGTCCCAAGATATGATATCCTTCCTAATAACCCGTAATGGTTTCCAAAATGTCTATATCTTTCCAAGGCAAAGGTGTATGAATTCGTAAACTTCTATGACTACGATGATGAATATGCTTTTGTTATGATAACGATGAAGTCAAAGAAAGGAATTGTCTAGAATGATTATGACAAGAATGATTGTATGTCTAAAAGTCTTAAGTTAAGGATTCAATATGAATATAAGAATAATGAGATAGTTCTTGAGTCCAATTCTATTCCTTTTGTCATAGCTCTATTTGCTAAAGACTCCAAAGTACATGAAGTAATGTTTTATGAGGGTTATGATCTTATTCTGTGTATTCTCTTAATGTTACTCTTCAGTGATAGTCTCGCCTTATAACACTAGTCCCTTCAAGGTGAGACATGACGATCTTGATTATTTAATAATATGATCGGAGGTTACCGACCTTACGTCACTCTGATAAAGTTTTAGCTTTTGATTGGGATCTTACGCATGCTTAAGTTGTGACAGTTACACCGTGCCTAGATGGTCGGGCATGTCACCGCTAAGGCGGGCAACTATTGGATGATTACACCGCGCCTAGATGGCCGGGCATGTCACCGCTAAGGCGGGCTGCTATGTTTACACCGAGCCTAGAGAGTCGGGCATGATCACCACTAGTGGGCGGCACGAGATGATTACCCCGGACGCGGGCTAATGATGTTATGTGATTCAGACAGGTTATGTATGTATATAAAGGTAAAAGTAAGCATGCATGATTCCGCCTTAAGAGGCAGGCAGTTATAGTCATGTCTTTATTTATATCTCTCGTATTGTCTCATTATGTTATTGTTCATGTTCTGTTCATATTATCACATTATGATTCATGGCTTACATACTCGGTACATTACTCGTACTGACGTCCCTTTTTGTGGACGCTGCGTTTTCATGCCGTGCAGGTACATCGATAGACGGGTTGGATTCCTAGGAGTTTCTCCAGCGGTATATTGGAAGTGCTCCAGTCGTTCCGGAGCTCCAGTTTATTGGTACTACTTTTGTGAACATGCTCGGGCAGGCAGCACCCGGCCCATCTTGTCACTATATGTCTTTTGTTTAGAGGCTCGTAGATAGATATGTACAGTCAGATGGTTCATAACCTTGTTTGTCCCCGTCGTTGTATATTAAGTTAGTAAAGTTTGTTAATGCATCTTTATAATAAGGCTATTAATGATAGTGTTAATTAAAGACATGACGATATTTATTTATACGGCCCACTTAGTAATAAGAGTACGATACGAGATAAGGGGTGCTCGGTACAAGTATCGGGTATCCGTCGCGGCCCTAGTTGGGTCGTGACAGTCGCAAGGCCTAATCATTCTTTTCTTACTTCACATCCCTCATCATAGTCACCATTTCTTCAGTCCCACTTATTGAAAATTGTTTTCGAACTCCACACATTCCTCTCCTGTTCCATATTACCGCACTTTACCCTTTTCACGTGCCTACCTTTGAAGTTTTATCTAAATCGTCCCGTGCTTTGCCTGTAGTTTCTCTCGGGGGCTTCATTCATTGAGGTTTCTTACCTTTCACCTTCTTCCGACACTTTGATCTGTTTATTTTCCAGCTACTCACTCACTTTCTTTTCCAAATATCGTTGTATTGGTTTTTTCCCATTTTAACCTGTAGTGAAAATAGCAGCTTATCTTATAACACTTGCACCATTTATTTTTACTGTCACTCGGGCTTCGGTATACTTTACTTGATTGAGGCCTTCTTTACCGTAGCGCCGGTTACTGGGACTCACATGTCCACTGATACAATCACAAATGAGATATCATACGCATTCATATATATACATATAATTACTATCAACTAGCCCACAAAATACTTCCAAACGCTATTCAGGCCTATCCAAATTCCAGAGTCGTGACGTACTTTCTGTCTCTTCTCTAGTCTAGCCTGTCGCGTGCTATGTGGCCTGTTATGGTCTCCAACCATCCCGTATACTCTAATTTCACTCAGGCTATTCTAGCTTTTCATTTGTCTCTTATGTCTAAATCTTTAGAATTTCTTACATACTTCCCAGGGGGTCACCCATCCTAAAATTGCTCCCACCTTAGCACGCTTAACCTCAAAACTTTGGTGGGATCCGGTACCCTAATGCTGATATAATCGCGTCCGCTTCCTCACATGACCTTTATCACATGATCTAGAGCAAATTGAAGTCTTACAGATTCCGAGACATGTTCGTAACACGTCCTTTCTTTTACAATTACTATTTCACCCTTTTCAATTCCCAATGTTCACCTCCCACCTGTGTGTATGACTACTGCCTGTCCTGGGCTTCCAGATTCCCGATGGTAGCACATATACCTTTATCGCCGCTACTTATGAATACTTCGGGTACCAGCCTATTCGGATTTCCACTCACCATCCTTACATAATAATTTACAGCAAAACTGATTGTCGACTTTCTCTGAATCCTCTAACAGACTTTGTTCCTATTCGAATGTTATCCATTTTAATCCTTCAGACTGCTAATCGTCGTTCTCGCTAATATTCTTCCTGTCATGCCAAATCCATAACTCCTTTGAAACAATGCATCCCATTTATTTTCTGGTTACGGTATTTCCTTTCCACGCTCTTCCTATTAGGTGTTCCAGATCAAATAACCTGATTTGAAAAATTCTGACCGGGTCTCCTTTACAAATTCTTACCATTCAAATCTGTACGCAGCAAATAACAACAATGCCTTACAGAGCATACGACTATATGTCACATTCTATCCATCCAGAACTTCCAATTTCGGATAACAGAACAAATATGTCAATACTTACCTTTATGACTTTCCATATCATCACTTACCTCCTTCCGTCGTATGTAAGGCTTATATATGGAATTTCATTTTCCTATGACTTGGCTCTATCGCACGATCTATGATAGAAAGAAGGTCAACAATCCCTAGATGCCCCGAAGCCTCCTGTTTATAAATGTGGCGCACTTCACACCATAAACAGGACTCTACTGGACACGACTTTGCAGACAACCCCTAGGACAACCTGCTCTGATACCACTTTGTCACACCCTAATCTCCCTAGGGTGTGATGGGCACCCGACCCTTACTTAGGGCCGAGCGAACCCTCTGACTCTTGATACACACATAACTTCTCTGGACTTTTAAATCAAATAAGCATGAAATACATATTAAGGCATTCAGAAATCTTCTTTTTCTTTGTTTATCAAATCCAACAAAATCTGTAATTATATGGAATTCATATCATAACACAACTGACACATCGACTGATGAAGCCGCTTACAGAACTAGAATTCTATACCCACAACTCTGTCTGCAAAGTCTCTAACATTAATCAGACATCATAGCACATATACTCTCACGCGGCAGCACTCCAGGAACAAGTGGAGCTTGCCAACTTCACCGGAACATCTTCTGTAATATCTTCCACTCATCTGGGTGTACCTGCCTGGCATGAAACGCAACCCCCGAAGAAAGGGGGTCAGTACGGAAAATGTACTGAGCATGTAAGGCATGAAATATAGGAAACAGAATCATGACTGAAACAGAGAATTACCAAAATCAAGTATGACCTTTTAAAACATCAAAGTACTTGCCTTTTTAAGTGAAAGTCATGCATATCCATGTCATATGTCATGTATGCAGATAACGTGTCCCGACCCTTCAGTGAGGGACTCGGTGGATGAAATCATACATGTCCACATCATACATCATATATGCGTAACGTGTCCCGGCCCTCAAGTGAGGGACTCGGTGGATAGAATCATGCATGTCAACATCATATATCATGTATACATATAACGTGTCCCGACCCTCTATTGAGGGACTCGGTGGATACATATAACGTGTCCCGGCCCTCTTTTGCGGGTCTCGGTGAATAAATCATCATATGTCATCCTGGCCACCATTCCCATATCATCATATCATCATGTACATATACATATAACGTGTCCCGGCCCGCAAGTGAGAGGGACTCGGTGAACAATGCAGAGGAGTGCGCACGATAACATGTCCTGGCCCGGGCTCAGTAAAGGACATACTGAGGCTTGCACGAATAGAGTAGTGCGAAACTATATGCATATAAATCAAGACTCGATAGATAAGTATACTTACCGACATCTGAAGGCTCAGAAACAAGTTTCGGGTCAATCCGACTTAGTATGAGAAAGTTATGAGCGTTTGAAGTACGGAACCTTCTACAAACATTTCAAAAGCCATTTTTAGAAAATCGAAGCAACAATCATGTCAAGTACCTTTCGGATATCGTATGGATCAAATCAGATATAGCTTTCGGAATCATATGTACACAATCATGTCAAGTACCTTTCGGATATCGTATGGATCAAATCAGATATAGCTTTTGGAATCATATGTACGTATCAAAATGTATCAAAGACTTAACGGAATAATCAGACGTGCTATCATTTGAAAATCAAGACATTAGCCATATCACTTATCTTTCGAATGCCAATTCGGAAACATATCAAGTAGACCTTCGGACATCATAGATATGCATCAAAATCATATGAAACAGCTTATGGAAATCAAGGATATTAGCTATCCTAGTGGCTCTAAGAATAGGAATTTCTTTGAAATCATACATATACGTCATTTGTTCGTTTCATAAAGATCATGCCAAAAGAAAGAAAGGGTAAGCCTTACATACCTGCTCCACGTCCTATTAGTTACGCTTATTCATCAAAGCTTGCTAGTCTACATTCAAGAAGATTTACATAATAATTAGACACATCAACACACACTTGTCTTAGTTCTTCAAACGGATTTACTTATAATCTGCCGGAATTTCGGCAGCATCTCCCCTGTAAATACAACATCCCCGAGAATCTAGCTCGGCCAATTTAACAACAACAAACCCGAGAATTCAACTCGGCCAAATTATCCACAATAATACCAACAATCATATCTCCAATTTCAACAATTGTTTCAAAATACATTCTAACATTAACAATTTTTTCTACACAATCCGACGGCATTCCATTTTTATTCAACTCAATCGCATATATTCAAGCCAACATCAATGCTTACACATTCAAATACTTGCCCAAGACCTTACAAACACATTTCAAGAATACTTCAAACAATATGCCATTTCACCCGAAACCTTCCAAATGCAACAAGAACACTAACAACACATTCCCTTTCTTCCAAATTCATAAACTACACCAACAATCTATACTTTAGCAACATCATTCATTCTTATGATCATAAGAAACCATACTAATATCACATTAACTTCTTCCATAATCCACAAACAATTACAACTTCATTTCAAACCATTAAATCCTTATTTTACATCATAGAATTCACAACCACAACAATCAAATTACTAAATAAAATCAATTCATTTGTTCTACACAATACAATTATATTCGGCCAACACCCCAACATGCCAAATTCATTATTTTCATCCATTTCTTCACTCTACAACATATGCAAATCATCCATAACATATGAAGAGAAGATTAAACCTTACCTCTGTCACTCAACTTCTTGGCTTGACTAAGGTTGTGAACTTGCATAATTAAATGATTTTATTGCTCCAACAACCATTCCATGTTAAAGAGGACCTTCCAATTGCTTGGAATACTAGAAGAAATATTTTTTCTTGGTCAATTTCCCATGGCTCAATTTTTCTCACCATGGCCGAATCGCTCCATTTCTTGCCTTCAAATTTCTTGTGTTATGGAAGAAGAAAGGAAATGTCTAGATTATTCCCACTTATTCATATATATATATATATATATATATATATATATATATATATATATATATATATATATATATAGTTCCTTCCAATACCATGTGAACACATGGCCTTTTCTTGAAGTTTCTTAAACATTAAAGTAAAAGATGACTAATTATTTTATTTTGTCATCATCCTTCCATATTTATATATTTATACATATGCCACACGGCCAAGGGGTTCTTCAAGAACTCTATTGAACATTTTGTGAAATTCCCATTTTGCCCCTACCCTTCCACAATATTACCATGAACCATTTTGCGAATTTTCCTTTTTGCCCTTAGCCTTTCTCAATATTTCCATACTAATAGTATTCATAAATAATATTCATAACCAACTTGTACATTAAAATAATTTTGGAAGATGGTCATTTCCTTGACTTACCACGACTACCTCGAAATATCCGAACGTACAAAATACGGGCTATAACATCATCGAGCACCACTCATTCTACTGCTTATCATACTCAATCATAGGAAAACAATTGCTCATTTGAAAACATAATTACTTTTATATATATAAGCCCTTCGGCTATCAATAAAATAATATAGATACAATAGTAACATCGTGAGACCATACTACCCACACATGCGCATCTATGAGCCTCTACTAGAGTACTAGACATATGGGTGGGACAAGACCCCGTCGTGCCCAAAATACATATGTATATATATATATATATACACACAAAAGAATCAACCAAATAGCACCTCCGGAGTAATGGAGTGCTCTTGTAAATCTGCTGAAAACTTCTACGAGTCTGGATCACCACCCTGTCTACCTGTGGGCATGAACATAGCGTCCAAAGAAAATGGACGTCAGTACGAACATTGTGCTGAGTATGTAAGACATGAATGAAATGAACATAATGGAAAAATCATAAGACATAGGATGAAGATAGAACCTGCGTGAGTGTTATGGGTGAATACATTTCATACATACATTATATATATACATATACAATCATAGTACATGTGTCATCATAGCGCACATGCCATCGCATCATAATCATCATCGTTAACCCGCATCCGGGTAACCATCATATGCCGCCCACCAGTGGTGATCATGCCCGACCCTCTAGGCTCGGTGTAAACATAGCAGACTGCCTTAGCGGTGAGATGCCCGGCCATTTAGGCACGGTGGAATCGTATGCAGCCAGCCTTCGCGGTGACATGCCCGGCCAACTAGGCGCGGTAGAATTGTATCGTCATATAATCAATCATAAATTTAACATTTTCATACATTACATAGGCATAACATAAACTTACGTTATTGTACATCTCATAGACATATCATGACTTAACATCATTATGCATTTATCATCAAAACATACATTAGAGCTCGAAGGCAGCTTTGGCTATGTCGGGGTGACATAAGGTCGTGAACCCCCGATTATATTATGGAGTAATCATCAACATCATATCTCACCTTGAAGGAACTAACATTTTAAGGTGAGTGTAGACAAGGAAAAACATCAATGTAACCATACTTAGAATCATTAGCTTCATGGACATCTTACTTCACTCTAGGACTCTTTATACTTAACTCATCATCATCATTATCTTGCTCGCCGTATCTCTTTTCCTTATCTCATACATATATAGCTCATTACAGTCATGGACTCATAGTTCCTTTATTTAGAAAGATTATGGAAAATTTAGAAGATTCATGTCATAGGAGTCATGCCTTAAAAATAAGGGACTAGCCTTACATACCTCTTGCTTTGGCACTCTATCGCTTGATCGTTCTCCTCCAACGCTCCCATCTCTACCTTCAAAGGAATTCGCTTCAACATTAACTACTTGATTATATAAACGTGCTTACTAATGCTAGAGAAAATTGGGCAGCATTTCCTTTGTTTATACAACTTTCCTCATTTTACATATCAACTCCCAACATCCATCATAACATTCACAATATTATACCCAAAAATCATCATTCATCTACATTATCCGCAGTTCACAATTTCACTTCAATTTCTCCATAATTGTGGTTATAGTTCACTATCGCGTTTTCTCACATATAATACTTACCCCATGTTCTAAATGTCATTTATAGTATAACCATATCACAACACATTAAGAATAATGACTCAATTCAAGTTATTACTCAAAATGACACTATTCTCACTTTCATGACCCATTTTCTATATCCTTTTACAATCAAAGTGTTTCAACTTCCAAATACCTTAAACAATATGGAAATACCATAAATCTTACCTTAGATAGTGTAGGAATGAACCTTGGGTGGAAACTCGTCACTTGAGCAAAACTCTAGTTTCACCTTCACTTGGATTCCTTGGCTTGGATGAACTTTAATGTGCTTCTTACACTTGATTCACTTGGATTGATGTAGTTGATCACTAATATTGCTTGAATTATTGTGGGATAAATGTTCTAGAGAGTTCTAGAGAGAAGTGGTGTGAAGGGGAAAATGAAATGAAATGAAACTTTGTCCCTTATTAAATACACAAAATCTGTCTCGATCAATTTCTACGGACCAACATACCGTCCGTATAAATTATACTGACCGTATGTCTGGCCGTAGATTTGTTCTAGAGAAGGTTGCCCATCTGGGCTAAATATACGGCCTAACATACGGCTAGTATAAATTATACGGCTAGTATGTTGGGCCGTATAATGCCCAGCTATTCCGATTTCATTCTCGTCGACTCGTTTGATCTCCAATCCTTATGGAACCTTCTTAACACTTGTTTATCACCTCATTAATGATCTAAGGGATGCTATAAATCTTCTCCAAATCATTATTAAATCATCATTAACTCGTTACTCGTAAATCCTTTCCGATACATAACGTATGCCTTGCCTTCCTTGACAACTTTTTTCTCTTACTTCAAATGTCTTTAAAATCTCATTTAGAATCATCAAATGCTATTTCTTACTTATCAAACATCGTATACGTCGTGCCCTTCATCATCCTATTTACTGTGCATGAACGGAAAATGTTTCAAGGTGTAACATTCTTCCCCCCCTTGGGAACATTCGTCCTTGAATGTTAAGCACTCAGGAATTCTATGAAAATATCGCCAGAGTTTCCCCTGTAATATGGCATTACCATCCTGTCACAACAGCCCACAATAATATTTCCTCACAGGGCCACAACACAACAGCAATATAAATTGGCCACACACGACCCATATGCATAAAAAGAAATCATACATACCTCATAATCTTGATGTTTCGTCTTGAATGTCTTCCGGGGCTGAAATAAGTGCGGACACTTGGATTTCATATTTTCTTCTGCTTCCCGAGTCATTCTTCTTGGTTGTTATTTTGCCATGAGACCTTAACTGAGGCCACTTCTTTATTTCGAAGTCTCCGTACTTGCCTATATGGCAATGGTACCTCTTCATAAATCAACTTTTCTGTCACTTGAACATCATTTACTGGCATGATCCCAGTAGGATTTCCAACATATTTACGAAGCATCGAGACATGGAAAACTGGGTGAACTAACTCCAAATCAGGAGGTAGATCTAATTCATAAGCCACCTTGCCTATTTTGCACAAAATCTCATAAGGCCTAATGTATCGGGGACTAAGCTTCCCCTTCATATTGCATTCGTAAGTTGTCACATCCCAGGGCTACCGTAGGAAGCGTATAGCATGTACTTATGTCATATTCCAAGTAATTGTCCTATTTATCCCTAACAATAATCCCAACTCAACATTTCAACTCAATTTACCATATGTTTTCCTTCAACTGACCCGGAGTATCATGACTACATTGTCCTTGTTTCACCTCTTACTTCTCTTTTTAAGTACCCACTTGGTTTCATTGGCAACGCATAAATACTAGCATGTTACATAATCGTTCTCGCGCGATTCGTGTAAATACACATCTATACATATACATGTATCCATATTCGTATTCATAATCGTACTCATTTACATATCGTATCCATAGTCATATTCATGTACATATCATTTACGTAGCAAACCCGACCATGAAGGTTCGGTGTTTCACGTACCCGACCATGGCTAGGCTCGGTGATTATATATACCTAAACTCTTTTTTCTTTCTGTAGTAACTCATCTCGTCATGCTCTCTTCCTTCCTTTATTTTTCCCTTGATTATCATATCTTATGTTCTACTATAGAAAACCTTAGGTCCCTTTCTTAATTGTCACTTATAAATCGCAATATCATTAACAACGACTTTACCGCTAGTGCCTTTGCTTCTATTCTAATATAGCATCGCTATCTTTTACCATACCCCTTGAGTTATCTACTCTCCATGTCACGTGGTTCAAGGTTTTCACGAATGATTTCCAGTACAGTGTCAGATGCCTGCTCAATTCGTGTTCGTTTATTTACCAGTTATTAAACTCATTTCTATGTAACTCTCACTCTTTGTTTCAGAGTCTTTATCTATCACATCTTAGGGTCCATCGTTTCAATCTCTACACTTGTATCCTCTTTACTCGCTTCCCCCCTTTAAGGGTTTCACTTGTACCATTCTCAAATCTGTTGCCTCACCTTCAAATCTTGAATTCATATATCCCTTACTATACCCCTCCTTATTCATGTTGTTTCCCATAATTTATAGCTATGATAATTCATGTGTGAAGTATTAACATACTCATCTTGCAGGTTCATAATCAAGTAACACAACCTACATAGAAATCCGAACAAGGATGTATTTTACTTAGCTTATCTGATAGTTATAAGTCAATGTCTAAATCCGCTCCAATTAACAAATTTTTATCCCATAGGGATGCTCACCATAGTAGTACGCCTAGTTATCCGTACCATCCATGCAATGTCACTTGCTCTCTTCTTCGGTGCTCAAAGTTTACTTGTAACGTCATTTTTGTTTTCCAGGGCCTACGTCTTATGCGTAACTAATACCCCTTATGCCTTAAACTCTTTTACTCTCGCGTTACACTTAACATTGATTTCAAAACCGATCATAATCATGTCGTATTTGTCGTTGATGATAGCCTTACTTTATCGCTTTATCACCGTACGGTAAGCTCATAATTCATGGAGATACATTTTTCTCTCCAACTTAGTCCTTTATATACTTTACTTGTTCTGTCTTAGTGTAGGATATTCATAGGAGATGCATCTTTCTTTAATCGTAACACGACTACCTCTTAAGCACGCTTACTTTGCGGCGCATTTTCTGTCTCTTTTTATTCCCATTCTTATTCCTTTACATTCCTTCCTCTTAAATTTATCTTATTTCCTCCCGCTTTATAATCAATCTTTTATTCTTCACACGAGGAACCCTATTCTTAACTTAGCACCGCTTGTCCTCTAGAATATACTACCTTTATACAATCCATTCTTCGATTCCAAAACTTACTCTGTTTATTCTGATCATCTCCTCTCATCCTTGTTGTGTTGATCCTTTCGTTATTCATCTTTCTGTAGTCTTGGTCTTTTACATCCGGCTAAAAATATCACCCATACTTTCGATTATACAAATCACGAACTACCACTTTTCCATATCGCTTTTCTCTGATTTCTTTTTTAAGTTGACTTCCCCCTTTTTGCTTGCTATCATTTCTGTCATTGAGGAACCTCTATGCTTGACTCTCCCTTAACAAAGTCTTATAAGATTTCTCATCTGCAGCCTCATGGCGTTGCGTCCACTCTTTATTCATATAGAACATGTCACATCTTTAGTCGTTTTCCTCGCTATACTTTACTTACAGTTCTTGTTACGTTCTCATTATACCCTGATCACAATCAACTCTATAGAGTGTCGCTTTTTTAATCTCATTCGCAAACCTGCTCATAAAGTAGAATAAACCTTGTGAAGTTATCATACTCAACCTGTTACTCTTTCTAGTAAGCCCTATTACATTTATCATATAAGTTATCTTACTAATGTATTCATATTTGTTATACCCTTCATATTTGTACCTCCGTCTCCGTGATGCTGTTAGTTTATTTTGCTAATAGACCTGTCGTATTTTACTTGTACTTATCCACCTAATCAATACTTCAGTATCACACTCTATTGGAGTTACCCTTTTCTCTTCTATGTCATGCTTTAGTACTACCAGTCTCCCTAATTTACTTTAGTATTTCTCTTTTTTTTTTTGGTAACTGATTTGTTGTATTACCAGGGAAATAATTACAATGCTCAATGCTGTACCCCTAGATACTGTACAGATGGCCCCAGTTCTAGTACTTCTAGCTTCCAATCGTGTGATACTTAGCTTCTAGTTCCTCTCTCACCAAACCTATGCACTTTGCTTAGGGATATAAATTAAGTACATCAAGTTTTTTAGCTAGTCTAGGTAGTCTTGCTCCTCTGCAGTGAATGTCTTGTATTAGCTGCCTCAGTATGCTTTTCTCTGTCCTTTGTTTGCTTTGAAATAACCTTTGATTCCTCTCCTGCCATGTATAGTAGACACATCCTGCAAGGGTCATCCTACATAGCTCTGCTTTTGCGCTGTTACCCGTACCATGTTGTTTGGCCCATGCTTTTCTCTTCCATCCATCCTTGCATTGGTTTTACAATCCCTTGCCACTGCAGTACCTGATGCCATATGCCTGCTGATATTGGGCATAGGAAGAAAAGGTGTTGTATGCTTTCATCAGTTACTGCACATAGTGGGCAGGTAGGGCTATATTGTTTCCCCCATTTAATCAATCTGTCCTTTGTGTATAGCTTCCCTTGCAGTACCAGATATAGGATGAATATCCATCTAGGGCTGCCTTGGTTGCTGCAAATGAGCTTTTTCCACATGACTTTTGGATATGTTCCTCTCAGTTCCCTGTACATTAGTTTGATAGTATAGACTTCTTGGTTGAGAAACTCCTCTCTTGTAAGTGTGGTAGTCTCCAAGTATTGCCTTGAATTCAATATCTTCTGGATAATCCAGGAAGCCTGTGGGACCAGCTTTGTCCATATATCAACACCCTTTATGTAGTAGTGGTGCACCCACTTTATCCACAGGGCATCTTTTTTCATACACAATTTCCAGAAGTGCTTCAGAAGGGCAGCTTTATTCCAGGTATGTAATTCAGTAATATTCATCCCTCCCGCAACTTTTGGCAAGCATAGGGTGTTCCATGCCACCAAAGCTTTGTTTGAGCATTCAGTGTTACCTGTCCACAAGAACTTCCTACAGATAGCTTCAACTTTGCTTATGATTTCCTTAGGCAGAGCGAAAATCTGTGACCAAAAGTTCTGGATTGCTATCATTACACTTTTCACCAACTGAAGCCTCCCAGCATATGATAAAAACTTGGCAGTCCATGTGGTGACTCTCCCTATCATCTTTTCAATTAATTGTTGACATTGTCCAATGGTCAATCTCTTGGAGCTTAATGGAACTCCAAGATACCTGAATGGAAGAGACCCTATAGTGAACCCTAGTTCTTCCTGTTTAGCCTGCTGTTCCTCATGGGCCACACCACCAAAATACATATTACTTTTACCTTGGTTTGCTCTCAGGCCAGAAGCATTGAAGAACAGTTGGAAACAATCATACAGCATTTTGGCCGAATGATTTTCACCTCTACAAAATAGCAATAAGTCATCAACAAAGCTTAAGTGTATTAATCCCAATTTTTCGCACCTTGGGTGGAAGTTAAAGTTGGGATCATCCTTCAATGTCTTCATAAGCCTGCTAAGGTATTCCATGGAAATTATGAATAGGAAGGGGGACATGGGGTCCCCTTGCCTAACTCCTCTCTTAGCCGGAAAAGGGGTGGTAGGTTGTCCATTTATAAGTGTGGAATACGACACAGTTGTAATACATTGCATAATCCAGCTTATGAACATCTCTGGGAAATTCAGACCCCTAAGTACTTGTTCCAGGAACACCCACTCTACAGAATCGTAGGCTTTTTGCATGTCTATTTTGAGCATGCATCTAGGTGAGACCCCCTTCCTCCCATATCCTTTTACCAACTCATGACTCAAAATGATGTTGTCTTGGATTATTCTACCTGGGACAAATTCAGCCTGACCACTGTCTATAATACTTTTCATCACTCCATGCATTCTAGTGGTAAGAATTTTAGAGATCAATTTATATATGATGGTACAACATGAGATAGGTCTATATTGCCTACTGGAAGTAGGGTTCTTTACTTCAGGGATTAGGGTGATAGATGTGCAATTAATAGCCTTGCACATCTCTGTTGTGTGGAAGAATTGCAGAACCGCTTGTGTTACCTCAGGACCAATAGTATGCTAGGATTTCTTGAAAAAGATGAGTTAAATCCATCCACCCCGGGGGATTTTGAGTCATCAATACCTTGTAGTGCATGGTATACATCCTCCTTAGTAAATGGGGCAATGACTTGGAGTTGTTGGTTCCTTGATAGGGTAGGGCCTCTATTCATGATATTTGGTTAGATTGCTGGTAGGGTTTCGCTGGTCGTGCCAAGTAATTGATTGTAGAACCCCAGTATTTCCTGTTCAACCTCTTGTTCATGATGCAGCGCATTGCCTGATTCATCGACTAACGTACTGATTTGATTTTGTGCTCTTCTATTTTTCATACTTGCAAAGAAGAAAGAGGTGTGGTCATCACCTAATTTCAGCCACTGAACCCTTGACTTCTGTTTGTAAATGCTTTCTTCGATCAAATGCCACTTCTCTAATTGTTGCTTAAGTCCCTTTTCTTCTGTGAACATGTCAGGATGGTGGTGTAAATCCCTCATCTGTTCCTGTATATTCTGTAGTTGTTCCCTGGTTTGTTGAATTTTGTCTTTCACCCCAATGAACTCTTCCATGTTAAGAGTTTTTAATGCCACTCGAATCTGCTTCATTTTGCTCCACACCACCTGTAGTTTGGTTGAGCTCCTTCCCACTGGTGCATTGTTCCATGTCTCCTCGACCAGTTCACCAAATTTTGGGTGTTTTACCAGGCAGTTAAAAAACCTGAATGGCTTAGCACGATTCACCTCTGGTCTACCCATTTCTAAGCATAAGGGTGAATGATCAGAGAAGGCTGGTTCTAAGACCTGGACAATGGTTGGAGGCATTGTGAGCATCTAGTGAGAGTTTACTAAAGCTCTATCAAACTTACTATAAACATGTCACGACCCAACCCCGTAGGCCGTGACTAGTGCCCTATCTGGGCACTCAAACACATTCTAGTATATAGCAGAAGCCGACAAGGCTTTATTTCCAATTTAGATAATTTCCAGAAAAATTTCGGCAGAGTTTTCTTTGTTTTACGGACTATCCCATATACCCTGCACGCAGAAAATACCAACAAAGGCCACACAGGGCCAACAGAGTAACATTTAAATATATGTGGACCGGCCGCCGCGGTGAATGGGATCGCCCAAACACAACATATACACACAGCTGTACAGAAAGACCCCAACCCACAAACATGTCCACAGACCTCTAAACAGACCGACAGAATCATATGACGGGACAGAGCCCCGCCGTACCCATGAACGAGGATATACATATATATAAGTGACAGACTATACCAAAAGATGGCTCTGAATAAAAGAGCGCTCCAAAAATAGCAGAGTGAGATCCTAAGCGGATGGATCAGCAAACCTGTCATCGGTACCTGCGCGACATGAAAACGCAGCCCACGAGGAAAGGGGGTCAGTACGAAATATGTACTGAATATGTAAAGCCTGAGTTGCAGAAACAAAATCATAACTGGTATAGAACGTACAGAAAGTAAACAGAAAATACAAAGTATCAGATATATATTTTCAAAACATGCGGAGTGTGTACAGAAACATATGTCATATCAAATCCGGCCCCTGCCACGGGACTCGGCAGACAGAACGTGGCCACCCTCCCGACGCTGGTGCCACAACACAGAAGAATCAAAATAGGGGCATAACCCCGTAACATAATATGTCATATCAGATGGCCATAGTAAATCATATCAGAACAAACGTACATGGCACAGCATACTCCACAAACCCATGTACGCGTATACCTGCCCCCTCACATCGAGGCACGGCGAACAATGCAGGGGATTACGCTTGACAACATATCCTGGCCCGGGCTCAGTGTGGGAAACATTGAGGCATCCACGAATGGAGTAGTGAGAGACTAATGCAATTAAAATATCATAAATGTTTCCATAGACTCGATGAGGCATATCAAAGACAAACCGATCCAATGAAGTCGGAAGGAATCATAGTAAATGAGTTTCGAGTATCAAAACAATTTATCAGACTTAATGGAATATTTAAAACCATATTCGTTAGGTAATTAAAAGGGTAGTCGAAACGTTTCTTTCAAAAATCGTTCGAAAAGGAGACTTTAGTACATTAAGGGCAAAACCGGGAATAACGGGCCCACCTCGGAACAAGCAAGGCGGTGGGCTCAAATTACGCCCTTTAAGCTTATGGGGTCACCTATAAAGGTTCTACGGACATTCTATAGCTTTTCAAGGAGTTTAGAAAAAGTTTACATAATTTCAGGAAAAGCATATCAAAATGGTTCAATTCTACTGAAGGAAAAACTGAGATTTTCTCTTGCGGATTCCGATGGCCAAGAAGGTCTTTTGAGGCCCGAATCCGATCCTAAAACACTTAGACATGCCAAAAGAAGGATCGGGGTAGCTTTACATACCTTTCAAGCTCCTTACGCCTTTCCAAACTCACTTCCCGTTTCGTCAAAAATCTGCAAATGGTCAAGTTTACCAATTGTAAGTTATAGATGCTACAAATTCAATTCAACTCTTATTTGTCTACCGAAATTTCGGCAGCACTTCCCCTATACATATAGCACCCCCGAGAATTCAAATCGGCTCACAATCATCAACAACAACCCAAACAACAACATCAACATCAACAACAAACACTAGAAACACAATATGGCACAACTAGTTCTACTTGCCGACATAATGCCATAACCTTCATTTCAACTTCAATTTCCAAACCAATTTCAATGATTTCACATGCATTACCAAACTAGATCAGCCCAACATAGTTTAGAAGCGTTTCATATGGTTTCCTTAAATTATACACACGATATACATAATATACAAAATTTCCGCCAAAGTCGTAACTCATTTAAAACTTCTAATCTTTGGCATACATATTCATAATATGTTTCTAGCTTCCAACTTCATCAATACTCATCATAATTTTCAACCTAATAACTTCATTTCCATAATGTCGTAAAATCGTTCTAAAACGACATAAACTTCTACATTCCATTTCAATACTAACTTATATCATGCTATCTTCATTTTCATTGTAAACATCACAATAACACACTAACATACTAAACAACTTAATTCATTACCATTCCAAGTCCACATATCCTACGGCCATATGCTCCATTCATCAACTTCAACCAAATTCATTTCACTTCCAATTCCCATATGCATTTCATCACAACCATAACTAGAATATAACATGAATTCAACACATTATAGCTATACAATTCATACATACACACGGCTACACATCATATTCCAAACCCACTTTACAAACTTCCATTTTTTCATACAATCAACACATTTCTATAGGCTACAACACAAACAAGACTTTATAACACAAGAATAAGGAATAAATTCTCACCTTTTCCTCAAGTCTTTTTCACTTGGACAAATGATCAAATTGATGAACCAAGGCCTCTTTCTTCCAAACCAACTACACCAAGTTGAAAAGGGACCTTGAATTAGTAGGAATTCAACAAGAAATTAATTTTTAGAGGGAGATTTTTGATGGTGATTTTCCAAAGCCAAAACCCGAACCCCTTTCTCTTGCCCTCTCCTTGTTTTTTTTTGTTCTTTCTCTTCTAACTTTTCTTGAACCTTCATATGTATATAATAGTCCCTTAATTAAATTGTCACATGCTTACCATGTGACTTGGGTTTGGGCCAAGTATGTTGGCCGGCCACCCCTCTTGTGTTGGGCCCAAATTTCCTTCATTCATTTTGGGCCCAATGACGTATGGCTCACCTTTTGTAATTCCCGAAACTAATTTCCAAAATTCCAAATTTGCCCTTAGCCTTAGTCTACACTTCCACATTAATATTCTTTCATAAACAACTCATGTGTTAATTAGAATCAATTATGGCCTTACTTCTTAAAAGTCAAGATTATTTCTAATTTCCCAAATGTACGAAAACACGGGATATAACAAAACATGAGTGTTTGTCCAGGTGTACTCTCTTCCCATAGTCTGCAGTTCAGTTATTCCAGTGTCTTCCATGAACTCTCTGAAATCCCTTGTTTCACAGTCTTGAACAGGTGTTCCCATTACTCTATCTTCCATGTCAAGCACAGCATTATAATCCCCCATCATGAGCCACGGTTTTGTTATTGTACTGGCCTGGTGCCTTAGCTCATTCCACATAGTCATCCTGTCGTGTATAGTATGCAACCCATATATTGCGCTAAAGAAAAATTGTGCACCAGTTCTTGGACATCTAATATCCACCAGTATAACTTGTGCATCAGTTTTTACTTTTGTTACTACCACTGTTCTGGGGTCCCATATAAGCCAAAGTCTTCCTCTAGAATTTGTATCACCATTGGTGATCCATTCCCATCCTGGTGCTATGTTATTTATGATTTTCCTAGCCCTGTGTTACACCTCGGAAAATTTTCCGTTGGTACGCAAGTGAATGAACTAGTGATGAGTATGAGTGTATGACGTTCATGAGCAAGGAACGACGTTTGATGACCTTAGGCGAGATTTCAAAGGAATCCGACGTAAGACGAGAAAGTTGGCGAAGATAAGGCAAGGTGAGGTGAGCAATGCATGTGCATGGATATGGGTGATCAAAATAAGAAGGCTAAGAAATTTGGAAAGTTGCAGAATTGCAATCTGCCCAGTGGTCATAAAGTGCAAATACGGACCGTAAACTGGTATACTGTCACGACCCAACCCCGTGGGCCGCGACTGGTACCCTAACTGGGTACCCGTACATACCTACCTGACCGAATTTCGTATCATACATATTTTTTTTAAACAGATATTACAGAAGTAAGCCGATACAGATACGACACGCGCACAAACATATATATGTATATACCTGAACATGCAGACATTTACAGATAAGCCGATAAGGCTAACATACAGACGAAACCCGTAACCCACACATCTATCTACAGGCCTCTACAAACATACAGAATCAGATGACGGGACAGGGCCCCGCCGTACCCAGAATTTCCACACATACAGAATATACGGAAAACAGAAGATATATACCAAAAGTGTACGCTCCGGATCAAAGGAGCTCTTCGAACAGCAGAGTCAGAAACCTACGCTGGCGGCGTATCCCCTGGTGCGTCTGTACCTGCGGGCATGTAGCGCAGCCCCCGAAGAACGGGGGTCAGTACGAAAAATGTACCGAGTATGTATAGCAGAAACATAACAGATACAATCATAGTCCGAACCGGAGTCACAGAAATATAACGGACAAAACCATACATCAGACAGACGGGCAGAGTCATGATCCAAACAGACATACAGAATCGTGGTCCATACAGATAAACAGAATCATGGTTCGGACAGACCGACGGAATCATAATTCGGACGGACGAGCAGAATCAGAATCCATACGGACATACAGAATCAGAATCCATACGGACATACAGAATCAGAAGCCATACGGACATACAGACATAGTCGTAATTCAGACGGACAGACAGAATTATGCATGGAGAGTAGTGCAGAGTCATACTGAACCATACAGAATCATACAGAGGCATGTGCTTATATAAATACTGATGGCACATGCATACAGACATACAGATTCCGGCCCTGTCTGGGGGCGCGGTAACAGAACCCGACCCTCTTAGTACGGGACGCGGTGGACAGACATAATCAGATCAGATCAGATCATATCAGATGCCATCCTGGCCGCCATCCCCATACACAGATCAATATATCATAATCATACAGATATAACAGATCCCGGCTCGCACACCGAGGGACGCGGTGAACAATGCAGAGGAATATACACGATAACAGAACCTGGCCCGGGACGCAGTGAAGGAATGCATTGAGACAGCCACGAAAAGATCCATGAGAAACCACATACATACAGACTCACATACCGACTCAATCAGACTGAAGGGTGCCAAATGGCGAGCCAAAATCAGAGTATCCAGATAGTATGCATAGTACGCGCCTACATCCTACTTGGGAAGGCACGACAGATCATTATCAGAATCGAATTCTCAGATGTTCAGAAGTCATTTTGTAAGAATTTCATAAAAATAGTTGTATCATAATCAAAATAATAGTTCAATTATTTTATGAGAAAATCGGACAAAATGGAAGTATTTAAAGTATTACAGAAGATATCGGGCCTTGTGGGCCCGCCTCGGACCAACTCGAGGCAACATATGTAATTTACCGACAATAGACCTTATGAGGTCATCCGTAATCGTTTGGAAGTGTTCCGACTCCGTTTAGGGAAGTTTCATCCAAAAATTCATTTTAAAGGCAATTGTAAGAAAATAGCTTCAATTGGAGTGAAGGAATTGGAGCGGTTTTCCGTCTCGAATTCCGGGGAACGGAGTCGTACTTAAGGCTCGCGGCCGAGCCTATCACATCCAGAACATGCCTAGGAACAAAGGGAAATGCTTCACATACCTCGATAGCGCCTTACGCTCGCTTGGCGTCGACTTCAATTTCGTCCAAAATCTAGAAATGGTCAAGTTTACCATTTGTTAGTTTCAAACTTTTCAATAATTCAACTTAACACATACTTGCCTACCGAAATTTCGGCAGCATTTCCTCTGTATATAAGACATCCCCGAGACTTAGCTCGGCTCAATTCATCAACACAACAACCCAGAGACAACATCAAAACAATAACAGACATTAAAACATACACTATGGCATCACTAGCCATCTTTCGACATAACGAAACATCTTTCGTTTCCAACTTACATTTCCAAACCAAACTTGTTATTTTCATATTCATCATCCATCAAAATCATTACAACATACATCGGAGGCATCCATACCATTTTCACACAATATTCATAAGATATGCAAACATTCAAACTTTCCATTAAGCCACTACTTTTCCAATTTTTCCTAACCTTCAACCTACAAGTTCATTATATATTTCCGTCTTCCAAATTCATCAACAATAATCATGATTTGCCTCTTGATACTTGCATTTCCATTTTTACATAAATCATAACAAAGTTGCATGTTTTCCTACAACAACTTGATAACCATTTTTCCATGACAATAAAGATTGTTGTTTTTCCATTCACTTCACCATAACACACTTAGCATACAAACAAGATCAAATTCATACTCCATCACCATATAACAATACCACACGGCCACCTCCTATATTTTCCAATTTTCACTAATTCATTCCACTTTCATTTCTAATACAATTTCCACCATACTACAACTAAATTGCAACATGAATTCAAGCCATACTTGAACCTACAATTCATGCACACATTCGGCCAACCCACTCTCATTCCAACACACAAAGTTTTCATGCTTTTCATTCATTCACACATACTACAACATACATACATATATTTCATGGCATAGGAATGGTAAAATTCTTACCTTTTCTTCAAGTTTTTTTTTCACTTGTCACCAAGGTCACCTTTGGCCTCAATATTTATACCACTTTGTAGAGGGCTTTGTGCTTAGTAAGAATTCAAGAAAATTATAGATTTTTGCATCAAGATTTGAAGCTTGGGATTTTTTTCTTTCCTTTTCTTTTCTCTTCTCTTAAACCCGAAATGCCCTCTCTCTCTCTCTTTGGTTTTTTTTTGTTTGTTCTTGATTCCTTTTTCTTGAAGCTTCTTGACACTTATCCATGTATAAATAATTAACCTCTTAATTAATTTATGATGGGCTTGGCACTTACTTATGGCCGGTTGGGCCTCTCCCCAAATGGGCCTCTTTTTCTCTTATTTTCTTTTGAGCCCACTTGGCTAATTTTGTAATTTATGGAGCAAGTTTCCAAAATTCCAATTTTTGCTCTTGGCCACCTTTCGAAATTCCACACCATCGTATTCATAACCTATATATCCACACCAAGTAAGGTCCAATTGTGACCTTATTCATTACAAGTCAAATTATCTCGAATTTTCGAATAAGCAAAAATGTCGGATGTAACATCCTCCCCCCTTTTAAAAACATTCGTCCTCGAATGTTAAATCGACCTTATGGGGCGTCACACTACTTCGGGAGGGTTCTCTTTATAGTCGTCCTTTGTTGACTTTCCGACATGGCTTCTTCACCAACATTATGGGGTAATTTTTCACATCACTGATTCAAACGCCTTCATAATATATTTGCTCATACCCCACATAATCATCGAACCATAAGCTATATTCTCGTAACAGACGGATGCCTTTCAGACGTTATAATTAATCATCACTTCTTGTTACACTTCTGAGTTTCTTACCACATTATCGAAATCCTACTTCATACCAGACACTTCATACCAAACAGATTCGGAACTAGGACCGGACGCGTAGAAGCATATCGGACGATTCGTAATCGGAGGCAGACGTATTAAACTATGGCGGACGGATTCATAGGCAAAATCAGAGGTACGGAAGTATGTCAGACAAATCTGAGATCGGAGTCAGACGTACAGAGAGGTATCAGACAGGTTCGAAATTAGAAGCAGACGTATAGAAATGTATCATACAGAGTCGTGATCAAAGTCAGACAGACAGAGTCGTAATTAGAATCAGTCATACGGAGATGTATCAGACAGACGCATGATCAAAATCAGACGTACAGAGGCATATCAGACGGATTCATATCCAGAGTCAGACATACAGAGGTGTGTCAGACAGAGTCGTAATCAGAGTCAATCGTACAGAGGTATGCCAACCAGAAACGTATTCAGAATCGGACATACAAAGATTTATCAGACGGAAACATAATCGAGTTCAGAAATACAGAGGCGTAATAGGCAGAGCCTTATCAGAATCGGGAGTGCAGAAGTATAACAGATAGAATTTGAATCCGAATCAGATCACTCTTAGTAAGGCTCCAGTGATTTATGAAAAAATTCCCTTATTGGTAAACTTGTTAGCCAAGTTGTCATACAAATCGTTTCGCGTGTCGCTTATCGACTCTTTTTGAGATTCCGCTTATTCACGCTTCTTATCCTTCATCTTTCCTACCATCCATACTCATTTTCTTTTTCAGAAATCGTCATACCAGACTGAGTTATAATGGAATAGGGGTTTTTCTAGTCCTTGACAGCATTTGTGTCCTCACCCCCACTTCGTTTCATGTATTCAGTTTAGTAAAACCTTTCGTCTATCACAACGTTAGTTGCCGGAACTCGGCTCTTGACCCATATGGGCACCAAACGAAATCATACACATACACATACACACATACAGATATATTTACTAATATCTTACTGGCGAGCGTCTCTGACTGTTATTCGAATTCACTCAATTTCCCGAGCGGTGTTGTACCGTTTTCTTTTTGCCCATTTAGCTCGCCTCGTTCTGCGCGACCCCTGTAAAGGCACTAATTACTCCACACATTCTATTTTTCTTTTGGTTACCCCAAATTTCCATTTATATCTATCATACTTACACTTGTGCAAAACTTTGTATTACTTCCCAGGGGGTCACCCATTCCAGAATTGCTCTGGCTTGAGCACGCTTAACTCCGAAACTTTCATGCATTTTGACGCGTTAGGGCTAATATAATTTCGTCGATTGCCCCGTACGACCTTTGTCACGTAATTTTAGGGCAAATCGGGGTTTTAGCAACTTTTCGGAAAGATTTTGTAGCGGGTCCCACCCCCGGCTAAGTCGTACAATTACCATGTCGCCTTTCTGAATCTTAAACATTCACTTTCATACACATATACATATGATTACGGGTAACCCACAGATTTAAGTCTTCGTCCCACGAATTCCGCCTCCAAATAGTCGGTGGAATCTGATAAAATGTCACCGCAAGGTGTTCTCCGGCCACCGACAGAAGAAAACTAAAGTCCGACAAGTATCGCGGGAACTTTTTGTACTTAATCTACATGTTTTCCTCCATATTTCTGGAAATATTTGGGCAGAGGTTCCTCTGTTTTTCTTACTATCCAAAACCTGTACACCAGAAATACCAACCATGCCGCACAGGGCCAACACATATATACACATATACATATCATATCATATCGTATCGCAACCACACGGGGCTGATAACTTCAAATAAGAATTATAACGTCGTCGACACTTACCACACGTGCCCAACTCAAACGGCATCGGAGGCACTTTCCCGTTTACTTTCATCCGGGATTTCTAGACTCACACTGACGGTGGGGACATCTCAGTCGCCCTTACCTTTGGTCACTAAGTCTCTAATCCTTTTAAATTTTCATCGTCGTCATTGAACAACATTTTACAGATATCATACACACATCGAAAATTCTAGGAAACTTATGTACTCATAACTGATCAAACTCGGGTTTAACCTGGGGAGCTGCCGTGGGAACTGTGTCCCTCATCATCGTCGTCTGTCTGGCCCCCACTATTACCTGCATCTGAATCGGAGGAGTATAAGTAGCCTGGCAATTCCTGGTTCACCGACGGCCAGGACAAAGGGCTGGGGTAGGGCGTGACACTCTCCGGGGAGGCCTGTCTAACATACTGCTCCACTACAGGAGCTGCTGGCACGCCCTCGGGAACCTCCTCCTCCGGCGTCCCTGAGGAATGCTCTAGTGGCTCAGCATCGGGGCTATCCTCCTCCCTGGGAGTAAGAAACTCTGGAGGTATCGTCGCTGGGTCCTCCGAGGGGTCGGTATCATAACTGTCTTCCTTGGGAGCCTCTGCTCTGGGGATCAAAAACTCTGGAGGAATTGTCTCTGGATCCTCCGAAGGGTCTGTCTCAATCGAGTAGCTGGGGATCTGCCTACTCGGTCCTGGTGACGTCCTAGGGGCCTTCTTAGCGCCCCCATCCCCATCATCCGAAGCGCTCCTCTTAATTCTTTATCAGCCTACAATCACCTGCACGAAGAGGGTCAGAAACATTTTCCCCAAATACTGACACTTCTGCTCTTTTGGAGCCTCGCTGTAGATAAAGCAATTCGTAGGGGAGAATCATCCTACCCATACAGCTTTATCGCACGATCTAAGAATCCAAAGAAGGGTAACATCCTAAATGCCTTGTAGCTTCCTGTTTATAGATGTGGTGCACAACACATCGATAAACAAGACTCTACTAGACACGGCCTGTAGACATACCGAGGACTAACCGCTCTGATACCACTTTTGTCACGACCCAACCCCGTGGGCCGCGACTGGTACCCTAACTGGGTACCCGTACATACCTACCTGACCGAATTTCGTATCATACATATTTTTTTTTTTAAAACAGATGTTACAGAAGTAAGCCGATATAGATACGACACGCGTGCAAACATATATATGTATATACCTGAACATGCAGACATTTACAGATAAGCCGATAAGGCTAACATACAGACGAAACCCGTAACCCACACATCTATCTACAGGCCTCTACAAACATACAGAATCAGATGACGGGACAGGGCCCCGCCGTACCCAGAATTTCCACACATACAGAACATACGGAAAACAGAAGATATATACCAAAAGTGTACGCTCCGGATCAAAGGAGCTCTTCGAACAGTAGAGTCAGAAACCTACGCTGGCGGCGTATCCCCTGGTGCGTCTGTACCTGCGGGCATGTAGCGCAGCCCCCGAAGAACGGGGGTCAGTACGAAAAATGTACCGAGTATGTAAAGCAGAAACATAACAGATACAATCATAGTCCGAACCGGAGTCACAGAAATATAACGGACAGAACCATACATCAGACAGACGGGCAGAGTCATGATCCAAACAGACATACAGAATCGTGGTCCATACAGATAAACAGAATCATGGTTCGGACAGACCGACGGAATCATAATCCGGACGGACGAGCAGAATCAGAATCCATACGGACATACAGAATCAGAATCCATACGGACATACAGAATCAGAAGCCATACGGACATACAGACATAGTCGTAATTCAGAGGGACAGACAGAATTATGCATGCAGAGTAGTGCAGAGTCATACTGAACCATACAGAATCTTACAGAATCATACAGAGGCATGTGCTTATATAAATACTGATGGCACATGCATACAGACATACAGATTCCGGCCCTGTCTGGGGGCGCGGTAACAGAACCCGGCCCTCTTAGTACGGGACGCGGTGGACAGACAAAATCAGATCAGATCAGATCATATCAGATGCCATCCTGGCCGCCATCCCCATACACAGATCAATATATCATAATCATACAGATATAACAGATCCCGGCCCGCACACCGAGGGACGCGGTGAACAATGCAGAGGAATATGCACGATAACATTACCTGGCCCGGGACGCAGTGAAGGAATGCATTGAGACATCCACGAACAGATCCATGAGAAACCACATACATACAGACTCACATACCGACTCAATCAGACTGAAGGGTGCCAAATGGCGAGCCAAAATCAGAGTATCCAGATAGTATGCATAGTACGCGCCTACATCCTACTTGGGAAGGCACGACAGATCATTATCAGAATCGAATTCTCAGATGTTCAGAAGTCATTTTGTAAGAATTTCATAAAAATAGTTGTATCATAATCAAAATAATAGTTCAAATGTTTTCTGAGAAAATCGGACAAAATGGAAGTATTTAAAGTATTACAGAAGATATCGGGCCTTGTGGGCCCGCCTCGGACCAACTCGAGGCAACATATGTAATTTACCGACAATAGACCTTATGAGGTCATCCGTAATCGTTTGGAAGTGTTCCGACTCCGTTTAGGGAAGTTTCATACAAAAATTCATTTTAAAGGCAATTGTAAGAAAATAGCTTCAATTGGAGTGAAGGAATTGAAGCGGTTTTCCGTCTCGAATTCCGGGGAACGAAGTCGTACTTAAGGCTCGCGGCCGAGCCTATCACATCCAGAACATGCCTAGGAACAAAGGGAAATGCTTCACATACCTCGATAGCGCCTTACGCTCGCTTGGCGTCGACTTCAATTTCGTCCAAAATCTAGAAATGGTCAAGTTTACCATTTGTTAGTTTCAAACTTTTCAATAATTCAACTTAACACATACTTGCCTACCGAAATTTCGGCAGCATTTCCTCCGTATATAAGACATCCCCGAGACTTAGCTCGGCTCAATTCATCAACACAACAACCCAGAGACAACATCAAAACAATAACAGACATTAAAACATACACTATGGCATCACTAGCCATCTTTCGACATAACGAAACATCTTTCGTTTCCAACTTACATTTCCAAACCAAACTTGTTATTTTCATATTCATCATCCATCAAAATCATTACAACATACATCGGAGGCATCCATACCATTTTCACACAATATTCATAAGATATGCAAACATTCAAACTTTCCATTAAGCCACTACTTTTCCAATTTTTCCTAACCTTCAACCTACAAGTTCATTATATATTTCCATCTTCCAAATTCATCAACAATAATCATGATTTGCCTCTTGATACTTGCATTTCCATTTTTACATAAATCATAACAAAGTTGCATGTTTTCCTACAACAACTTGATAACCATTTTTCCATGACAATAAAGATTGTTGTTTTTCCATTCACTTCACCATAACACACTTAGCATACAAACAAGATCAAATTCATACTCCATCACCATATAACAATACCACACGGCCACCTCCTATATTTTCCAATTTTCACTAATTCATTCCACTTTCATTTCTAATACAATTTCCACCATACTATAACTAAATTACAACATGAATTCAAGCCATACTTGAACCTACAATTCATGCACACATTCGGCCAACCCACTCTCATTCCAACACACAAAGTTTTCATGCTTTTCATTCATTCACACATACTACAACATACATACATATATTTCATGGCATAGGAATGGTAAAATTCTTACCTTTTCTTCAAGTTTTTTTTTCACTTGTCACCAAGGTCACCTTTGGCCTCAATATTTATACCACTTTGTAGAGGGCTTTGTGCTTAGTAAGAATTCAAGAAAATTATAGATTTTTGCATCAACATTTGAATCTTGGGATTTTTTTCTTTCCTTTTCTTTTCTCTTCTCTTAAACCCGAAATGCCCTCTCTCTCTCTCTCTTTGGTTTTTTTTTTTTTTTGTTCTTGATTCCTTTTTCTTGAAGCTTCTTGACACTTATCCATGTATAAATAATTAACCTCTTAATTAATTTATGATGGGTTTGGCACTTACTTATGGCCGGTTGGGCCTCTCCCGAAATGGGCCTCATTTTCTCTTATTTTCTTTTGAGCCCACTTGGCTAATTTTGTAATTTATGGAGCAAGTTTCCAAAATTCCGATTTTTGCTCTTGGCCACCTTTCGAAATTCCACACCATCGTATTCATAACCTATATATCCACACCAAGTAAGGTCCAATTGTGACCTTATTCATTACAAGTCAAATTATCTCGAATTTTCGAATAAGCAAAAATGTCGGATGTAACATATACGGTCCGTAAACTGGCATGCCAAACTTCAACTTTCTGCCAGCTGAGGAAAAGGTATAATACGACCTGAAATACGGACCGTAAAGTGATTTACGGCCCGTAAACCATGGTCGTAAATCACCATGCATGCAGCCTTAAGTTTCTGGTTCTGCTTAAGCTTAAAGACGACCACGAGGGACGGTCCGTAAACTGAAATACGGACCGTAAACCTCCATGGACGACCACTGTTCACCCAGCACAGATTTTTCAATTCATTAAATATGAGGATCAAGACTTGTCTTATTTCATTTCAACATTACACCACTTCTCTCTAAAACTTCTCTCTACATTTATTATATGAGTTTTCAAGGATTATAAGCCATCAATAACATTAAACAAGTGAATCAAGAGTAAGAAAACCATCAAGGATCATCCAAGTCAAGAAATCCAAATGGAGAAAAACTAGGGTTTTGCTCAAAGAAGAGTATTATCAACCAAAGCTTGTTCCTACAACTTCTAAGGTAAGATTCATGATTTTTACAAGATGTTTAAGGTATTGGAGAATTAAAATACATGGATTGTAGAAAATGTGGTCAACTAGGTCATGAATGATGAATAGTGACATTTTGAGAAATAGTTTGAATTGAGTTATGAATGTTGTTGTGTTGTGATATGAATGTGTTATAAATGGTATTAAGATCATAAACTAAACACTTTAGACGAATGGACGAAGATGGGTGTTATGACCATGAATGTGGGTGAATTAGAGGCAAATTGAGGAATCTAGATAATGTGAATGAGTAATGGCCATTGTTATGATATTAATGAAGGTATAAACGCTAGCATTGGAAGGGAACGTGCAAGTGTAGAATAGTTCGACGGAAAGGTATGTAAGGCTAACCCTTCTTTCATAAGGCATGGTTCATGGCCAAATTCCTAATTCCTCTACATGAATATGTTGTCTTCACATGGTTGACATTCCGAGCTCATAAGCTCACGACCCTTGATATGTACTATGATTATACTATGTTCCTCGTATGACGAGTAAGTCCATAATGTAGATGTAACGATAATGATGAGGATAGTAATGATGATGAGAGTAAAATGAGATTAGAGATGCTTACGAGCTATGATATATGTATATGTATGCCTATGAAGGGCTATGATAAGACCCCGAGCTTATGATGCCGGGTAAGACTATATGTATATGACTATGTATAAAGTATGTATACGATTACAAAACGCGCGCACACCTCTGCAGATGGTACGGATAACCCTGATGCCTTGGTAGGGCCAGGTATGTATGACCTTGAGCCTTGGTTGGCCAAGCATGTATAAGACACCGATCCTATGAGGTCGGGTATGCTATGTATATGAAATGACTATGTATATAATATGAATATGAATGTGATAAGACTATGTATAAGAATACGAATAAGGACATGTATACGAATATGAGCACAAGTATGGTACGAGTACTATTTTGGGATACGGATGATAACGTAGGTGTACTAATACGTATGAAAAATGGAAAGTCCTACGAAAGGCAGGTAAGTACTATGACGATGATATTATTGTCTCCCCTCCTATGCTATTTCATATGTTGTTCATTATGCTTATATATCGATGTTGATCATGCTTTACATACTCAGTACATTCTTCGTATTGACGTCCTTTTGTTTGTGGACGCTGCGTCATGCCCGCAGGTGCACAAGGAGACAGACTTGATCCATAGCTGCTTATTCAGAGATTGCATAGAAGAGCTCCATTTCTTTCGGAGCCGTAGCTTTTGGGTATTTATTATTTTGTGTATTTAATTATGGGCATAGCGGGGTCCTGTCCCGCTCATACGATATGTCATGCTTTTAGAGGCTCGTAGTCATGTGTATGTGGGTAGAGATGTTCGGCCATGTCGGCCCATGTTTTGTATATCTTTTGTTAGCCACGTCGGCCTTGTACTTATGATGTGGCACAGATGCCTATGATATGTTAAATGATGATGGTCGTCTAATGGGATCAATATGATTAACGACAAGAAAAGCACGAATTGACTTATGGTTCACCTAGATGTTATGTTATGTACGATATAGGGGTGCTCGGGTGGGGTAGCACCGGGTGCTCGTCGCGGCCCCCTAGTCGGGTCATGACAAAAGTGGTATCAGAGCAGTTCAGTCCTAGGATGTGTCTACGAGCCGTGTCTAGTAGAGTCTTGGTTATGGGTGTGTTGCGCGCCACACTTATAAATGAGAAGCTGCGGACATTTTAGGAATATATGACCTTCTTTCTTCATAAGAATCGTGCGATAGAGCTATGATGTAAGAAATTCTTGTTCCTAAATCGTGTGTTGTGTATTTCAGAGATGCGTAAAAAGAAAAAAGCTACAGCAGCCCAAAAGGGCAAGACGGTGGCAGAAAAGTGGGCTGAAAGAGCACCGCCACCGGTAGTAGAGGAAGATGAGTCCCAGAGTGCAGCTCAATCTCAGTCCTCCCAGAAGTGCCTATTACCGAGGAGCACGTGGGAGCCTCAGCCACAGCTCCAGCTCCTCCACCGAATGCTTCGGGCCAAGATTTGAGAGAGGCCATTAATTTGTTGACTCAGTTGGTTTCGGCCCAGACTCAGAGGCCAAGCGCAGGGCAAGGTGACAGGGCTGTTAGTGCAAGGGCTCGTGACTTCATTGCTTTGAAACCCCCGGAATTCTTTGGGTCGAAACTGGAGGAGGATCCCCAGGACTTTATTGATGGTATGCTAAGGACGCTCCGGTTGATACATGCTTCAGACACCGAATCGGTGGAGCTAGCGTCATATAGATTGAGAGATGTCTCAATCCAGTGGAATACGGTTTGGATGGCTTCGCGGGGAGCCAATGCACCTCCACCGGTATGGCAAGAGTTTGTTGACGCTTTTCTCCGTCATTATATGCCCCCAGAAGTTCGGCGAGCTAGGGCTGATAAATCCTTGAATTTGAGGCATGGTAGCATGAGTGCTACAGAGTATAGTCTCCGCTTTAATTCCTTGGCTAGGTATGCTTCGGCCATGGTAGCGGATATGGGCGATCGGGTGCACCGGTTCATGAAAGGCCTAGGGCCACACTTGATGGATAAATGCTTAACTTGCGTCCCTTCAGGATGGCATGGATATTGCACGCATTCAGGCACATGCTCAGGAATTAGAGGAACATCTACAGCAGCGGAGAAATGAACGTGAGCAAGATAGGGGACATAGCAAGAGAGCTAGACCTTCAGGTTCGAGGAGCGAGTCCAGGGGTGGACACAGACAGCAGCTTCCCAGCCATTCAGGCTATTCTATGACCAGTCCACCTCCACGGTTTTCAGGCCAGGGCCTTGATAGATCTGCTCGTTCAAGGCCGAGTCCGAGTTATACAGGACATCAGTTCAGAGGTGATTTGGGCCAGTCAAGGCCACCCGTACCACCGTGTTCCCAGTGTGGGAAGATGCATTGGGGTCGATGCCGATTTGGTTCAGATGATTTCTATTCATGTGGTCGGCCAGGCCATATTATGCGTGATTGCCCCTCAGTACATGGCAGAGGTAGGGCCTAGCCATCAGGGTCGGTAGCTGGATCTTCGGCATCTGTACGCCCTATGGGGCCAGGTTCACATGCGCCAGCTGGCCATGGTAGAGGCAGAGGGAGAGCTCCCAGTACTAGCGGTTCTCAGCACCGTATTTATGCTTTGGCTGGATGCCAAGATCTTGAGTCTTCTCTTGACGTAGTCACAGGTATATTATCGGTATTCTCTCATGATGTATATGCTTTGATTGACCCAGGCTCCACATTGTCTTATGTTACTCCATATATTGCGGGTCGGTTTATAGTCGAGCCGGAGTCGATCAAACCTTTTTAGGTGTCTACGCCCGTTGACGAATCGGTGATAGCTAGCCGAGTGTATAGAGATTGTGTAGTCGTGATATGTGACCACCGTACTATAGCTGACTTGCATGAACTAAAGATGGTAGATTTTGATGTCATTATGGGCATGGATTGGTTGGCTTCTTGCTACTCCAATGTTGATTGTAGAATGAAAATGGTTCGCTTCCAGTTTCTGGGAGAACCAGTCTTAGAATGGAAGGGAAATACGGCATCACCAAAAGGTAGGTTTATTTCCTATCTAAAGGCAAGGAAGATGATCACGAAAGGATGTATTTATCACTTAGTGTGAGTTCAAGATGTAGAAGCTGAGTCGCCGACTCTCCAGCCTGTTCCAGTAGTGAACGAATTTCCGGATGTGTTCCCGGAAGAGCTTCCAGGCCTTCCTCCCGAGCGGGAGATTGATTTTGCGATTGATGTGTTGCCAGACACTAAACCCACATCTATTCCTCCCTGTAGAATGGCACCCGCAAAACAGAAAGAGTTGAAGGAGCAACTGAAAGACTTGCTCGATAAAGGCTTCATTAGACCTAGTTCATCCCCGTGGGGAGCGCCCGTACTGTTTGTCCGAAAGAAAGATGGCTCCTTGAGAATGTGCATCGATTATCGGCAATTGAATAAAGTGACGATTAAGAACAAGTATCCTCTCCCGAGGATTGATGATTTATTTGATCAGTTGCAAGGTGCCAAATGGTTTTCAAAGATTGATTTGAGGTCCGGGTATCACCAAGTAAGAGTTAGGGAGAAAGATATCCCTAAGACAACTTTCAGAACAAGATATGGCCATTTCGAGTTCCGAGTAATTTCGTTTGGGCTAACTAATCAGTGGCATTTCTGGGCCACATTGTTGCAGCTGACGGTATTCGAGTGGATAGACAAAAGATTGAAGCAGTGAAGACTTGGCCAAGGCCCACGACCCCTACGGAGGTTCGTAGCTTTTTGGGCTTAGCCGGTTATTACAGAAGATTTGTTGAGGGTTTCTCTTCTATTTCTGCACCGCTCACCAAGTTGACTCAGAAGTCAGCTAAGTTTCAATGGACAGATGCTTGTGAGCGTAGTTTCCAAGAGTTGAAAGACCGACTGACTTCAGCCCCAGTCTTGACACTTCCAGAGGGATTGGAAGGATATGTTATTTATTGTGATGCTTCATACGTCGAGCTAGGATATGTATTGATGCAAAATGGTAAGGTGATTGCATATGCTTCTAGACAATTACGGAAACATGAGCAGAATTATCCTACCCATGACTTAGAATTGGCCGCGGTGGTCCATGCTTTAAAGATATGGAGACATTACTTATATGGTGTCCACGTGGATATTTATACAGATCATAACAGTCTCCAGTACATCTTCAAGCAGAAAGAGTTGAATTTGCGGCAACGACGATGGCTAGAGTTGCTAAAAGACTATGATGTTGAAATCCTGTACCACCCCGGAAAGGAAAATGTTATGGCTGATGCTCTTAGCCGTAGGTCGATGGGAAGTCTAAGTGATGTACGACCAGAAAAGAAAGAGATGGCCCGTGATCTTCAGCAGTTAGCTAGCCTAGGAGTCCGAGTGGTGGACTCAGGTAGCAGCGGAGCTACTATTCAGAATTTAGCAGTTTCATCGTTAGTAGCGGAAGTAAAAGAGCGACAATATGAGGATCCCATGCTAATGCAGTACAGAGATACACTCCCTCAGAAGGTGGAGTCATCATTTGACATTTCGGAAGATGGAGTTCTCCGATGTCGAGGCAGGTTATGTGTTCCCGATGTGGCAGGTCTACGCCATCAGATTTTGAGAGAAGCTCATTGTTCCCGTTACTCCGTTCACCCCGGAGCGACGAAAATGTATCATGATCTTAAGACTATATATTGGTGGAATGGGATGAAGAAAGACGTAGCGGAATTCGTAGCTCAGTGTCCTAATTGCCAACAAGTGAAGATAGAACACCAAAAGCCGGGTGGCTTATTGCAAGCTATAGAAATCCCAACTTGGAAGTGGGAAGTGATTAATATGGATTTCATTACAGGGTTACCCCGTTCTCGACGTAAATATGATTCTATATGGGTGATCGTGGATAGGCTCACAAAGTCAGCGCATTTCTTACCGGTCGGAACGACCTATATGGCAGAAGATTATGCCAAGATTTATCTTAAAGAGATAGTGAGACCCCATGGCGTTCCAGTATGTATTATCTCCGATAGAGGAACTCAGTTTACAGCCAAGTTTTGGGGGTTTTTCCAAGAAGGTTTAAGGACCCAAGTGCGCCTAAGCACGACATTTCACCCCCATACCGATGGGCAAGCTGAACGTACTATTCAGACTCTTGAAGATATGTTACGGGCATGTATGATAGATTTTGGAAGAAATTGGGATGCCCATTTGCCACTTATTGAGTTTGCTTAGAATAACAGTTATCATTCTAGCATCCAAATGGCGCCGTATGAGGCTCTATATGGGCGAAAGTGTAGATCCCCAATTGGGTGGTTTGAAACCGGAGAAGCTAAGTTGATAGGGCCAGACTTGGTCCAGCAAGCAATAGAGAAAGTTAAGCTCATACAGGATCGGTTGCTAGCGGCTCAAAGTCGTTAGAAGTCCTATGCGGATAATCGTCGAAGAGACTTAGAGTTCGAAGTGAAAGATGGGGTATTCTTGAAACTGTCGCCGATGAAGGGCGTGATGAGATTTGGCAAAAAGGGGAAGCTCACTCCCCGGTATATTGGGCCATACGAAATTGTGCGCAAAATAGGCAAAGTGTCCTATGAGCTAGATCTACCTCCAGATTTGGAGTCAGTCCATCCAGTATTTCATGTCTCGATGCTTCGGAAGTGTGTTGGAGATCCTACGAGGATCGTCCCAGTGAATGATATTCAAGTGACAGAAAAGTTAACATATGATGAAATACCCATTGCCATATTAGATAGGCAAGTACGGAGGCTTAGAAACAAAGAAGTGGCCTCAATTAAAGTTCTGTGAAGAAATAACAATCGAGAGGAAATGACATGGGAATCGGAAGAGAATATGCGATCCAAATACCCATATTTATTTCAGCCCTTGGAAGAAGTCCAAGATGAGACGTCAAAATCATAAGGTATGCATGTTTTCCCTTTTATACATTCAGGTCGTGTGTGGCCAAATTTCTAGTGCTGTTGTATTATTGCCCTGTGAGGTATTGTTATTATGGGTTGTTGTGGCAGGATGGCAGTGCCATAATGTAGGGGAAACTCTGGCGAAATTTTTATAGAACCCCCGAAGACTTTAACATTCGAGGACGAATGTTCTTAAGGGGGGGAGAATGTTACACCTCGGAAAAATTTTCGTTGGTACGCAATTGAATGAACTAGTGATGAGTATGAGTGTATGACGTTCATGAGCAAGGAACGACGTTTGATGACCTTAGGCGAGATTTCAAAGGAATCCGACGTAAGACGAGAAAGTTGGCTAAGATAAGGCAAGGTGAGGTGAGCAATGCATGTGCATGGATATGGGTGATCAAAATAAGAAGGCTAAGAAATTTGGAAAGTTGCAGAATTGCAATCTGCCCAGTGGTCGTAAAGTGCAAATACGGACCGTAAACTGCCAGGTCGTAAATTGGCATGCCAAACTTCAACTTTCTGCCAGCTGAGGAAAAGGTATAATACGACCTGAAATACGGACCGTAAAGTGATTTACGGCCCGTAAACCATGGTCGTAAATCACCATGCATGCAGCCTTAAGTTTCTGGTTCTGCTTAAGCTTAAAGACGACCACACGGGACGGTCCGTAAACTGAAATACGGACCGTAAACCTCCATGGACGACCACTGTTCACCCAGCACAGATTTTTCAATTCATTAAATATGAGGATCAAGACTTGTCTTATTTCATTTCAACATTACACCACTTCTCTCTAAAACTTCTCTCTACATTTATTATATGAGTTTTCAAGGATTATAAGCCATCAATAACATTAAACAAGTGAATCAAGAGTAAGAAAACCATCAAGGATCATCCAAGTCAAGAAATCCAAATGGAGAAAAACTAGGGTTTTGCTCAAAGAAGAGTATTATCAACAAAAGCTTGTTCCTACAACTTCTAAGGTAAGATTCATGATTTTTACAAGATGTTTAAGGTATTGTAGAATTAAAATACAGGGATTGTAGAAAATTTGGTCAACTAGGTCATGAATGATGAATAGTGACATTTTGAGAAATAGTTTGAATTGAGTTATGAATGTTGTTGTGTTGTGATATGAATGTGTTATAAATGGTATTAAGATCATGAACTAAACACTTTAGACGAATGGACGAAGATGGGTGTTATGACCATGAATGTGGGTGAATTAGAGGCAAATTGAGGAATCTAGATAATGTGAATGAGTAATGGCCATTGTTGTGATATTAATGAAGGTATAAACGCTAGCATTGGAAGGGAATGTGCAAGTGTAGAATAGTTCGACGGAAAGGTATGTAAGGCTAACCCTTCTTTCATAAGGCATGGTTCATGGCCAAATTCCTAATTCCTCTACATGAATATGTTGTCTTCACATGGTTGACATTCCGAGCTCATAAGCTCACGACCCTTGATATGTACTATGATTATACTATGTTCCTCGTATGACGAGTAAGTCCATAATGTAGATGTAACAATAATGATGAGGATAGTAATGATGATGAGAGTAAAATGAGATTAGAGATGCTTACGAGCTATGATATATGTATATGTATGCCTATGAAGGGCTATGATAAGACCCCGAGCTTATGATGCCGGGTAAGACTATATGTATATGACTATGTATAAAGTATGTATACGATTACGAAATGCGTGCACACCTCTGCAGATGGTACAGATAACCCTGATGCCTTGGTAGGGCCAGGTATGTATGACCTTGAGCCTTGGTTGGCCAAGCATGTATAAGACACCGATCCTATGAGGTCGGGTATGCTATGTATATGAAATGACTATGTATATAATATGAATATGAATGTGATAAGACTATGTATAAGAATACGAATAAGGACATGTATACAAATATAAGCACAAGTATGGTACGAGTACTATTATGGGATACGGATGATGACGTAGGTGTACTAATACGTATGAAAAATGGAAAGTCCTACGAAAGGCATGTAAGTACTATGACGATGATATTATTGTCTCCCCTCCTATGCTATTTCATATGTTGTTCATTATGCTTATATATCGATGTTGATCATGCTTTACATACTCAGTACATTCTTCGTACTGACGTCCTTTTGTTTGTGGACGCTGCGTCATGCCCGCAGGTGCACAGGGAGACAGACTTGATCCATAGCTGCTTATTCAGAGATTGCATAGCAGAGCTCCATTTCTTTCGAAGCCGTAGCTTTTGGGTACTTATTCTTTTGCTTATATAATTATAGGAATATCGGGGTCCTGTCACGCTCATACGATATGTTATGCTCTTAGAGGCTCGTAGTCATGTGTATGTGGGTAGAGATGTTCGGCCATGTCGGCCCATGTTTTGTATATCTTTTGTTAGCCACGTCGGCCTTGTACTTATGATGTGGCACAGATGCCTATGATATGTTAAATGATGATGGTCGTCTAATGGGATCAATATTATTAACGATAAGAAAAGCACGAATTGACTTATGGTTCACCTAGATGTTATGTTATGTACGATAAGGGGGTGCTCGGGTGGGGTAGCACTGGGTGCTCGTCGCGGCCCCCTAGCCGGGTCATGACACCCTGGTATCTTGTGTCCTATGTTCAATTATTGCAAGGACATTAACTTTATTTACCTTTATAAATTCCTTCAACTCCTTTTGCTTATAGACTTCGTTTATTCCCCTCACATTCCAAGTGATGATCTTCATTTCTGGATTGGGGGAAATGCATTGTTATAGTTCTCATCTCCTTTTCTACTTTTCCCCTGTTCTGATCTCTTTCCAATGTGTGTCAATACGTCCAGCCCAACCAATTCATGGTCTGTCAAGGCTTGAAACCCATTTTCGGTGGATAACCCCTTCCCGTCTCTTCTTGTTTTGGCTGGTGACCTGGTAGCTGCCTTGTTATTTCCCTCTGCCCAACCTTCTTTGTTAGGTCCTTGTGTTATATTGGCAGTCACTCTACCCAGGTGATGCTCATTCCCCTTGTTCCTCCAGTGTTGCACATTCTTCCCTCCTCTCTGGTTATAGGTAGCTTGTGGTTTTATAGTATTTGGCTGTGGTTGTGTTATCGGTTGTTTTGCTGGTCTAGGATTGGTATGACAGTCATGGCCAATTTGCAAACATTTTTGACAGTACTGTGGCTCCCAGTCGTAAGCAATCATTTGATCAAACAAATCTCCATTAGGGGTTTTTACTGGCATTGTCTTAGGAAGTGGTTTTGTTATATCCATTTCTATTAGGACTCTAGCATACGAGATCCTAGTGATATGGGTAGTGCAATCATCTGCGTATATGGGCGTACCTAAGCCATTGCTAATCTTACTTAAAACCTTCATCCCCCAACATTCTACCGGTAAATTTGGGAATTTAACCCAAATTGGCACATTTTTCAACACCTCCTCCTTAAAGCTGAATGTTGATGTCCAAGGCTTCATTATAACTGGTTTGTTGTTGATGGTACTGGGGCCAGACAACAATACCTGGTCACGTTCCTCTAATGTTTGGAATCGAATGATGAAATAATTATCATTGTGGTAGTACATATGCGGCCTTTCCCTGCATATACCCAGACTTTTGAGGAATCTCTCAACGGCCCCAAATGTTGGTGATTCACCTATCACGTATAGGATTAGGGATTTCTGCCATTTCACACATTCTTCTTCAATGTCCTCTTGTTCCAGTGCTACAACACACTTCCCATCTTTGTAAACTGGGGCGTAGTAGTTTAGGTTCATACCTCTTGTAGCAAATGGGTTCCCTGCAACTACGTTTGCCCAAGTTTGACCATTCTTCCCTTCAGTTATTCCAACTTGCTGTGTTTCCTGGGTGCTATTCATTTTCTGCTGCCCTTCCCCTGCCATTGCTATAGTAGCCGATGTTGTCAGGGTAGGGTTCTCGAGCTCTGTCACCATGGTATCCATGGTGTTCATCGCCGTTTGTTTATGCGCGTTATTAGGGTTTGCAATTACCTGCGATTCCCCTTTGCTTTGCATCCTCTTCTCCTCTGTATGCTCCTTTGTCAGAGATTGCACATTCAGAGACATTTGATTCTGTGGTGTGAGGTGTCCACCACATCCTTGGCCTATAGGCGACACTGTTGACCCAACTTTTGTTGTGGGTTCTGCCAGAGTCGTGGTAGTCTGTTTTTTCGCTCTGCCCCTCCCCATTCCGACCACCGGAGCATGTTATCAAGCGCCGTTAGAGAGAAGTTAGAGAGAAGTTAGAGAGAAAATCAATCAATTAGTAGTATTTCTCTTTACCATATCAATGTCGATTTTATAATTACCGTTACTATCAATTCAGTAATATTTAACTCATCTCTGTAATTGTCAACGATACTCCTAACTTAACCTCGTCCTGCCATTACTTTTTGCACAACATATTTTTCCGTTAGGACATATTACAAGCTTATATCTTATCTCCTTTAGATTCTAGGAAATTTCGGCAGAGTTTCTCTTGTAAGCATAACAATCTCAAACCTGCACATAGCCCAGAAAACACGCCCGATGTCACAATAGGACATATATCGGGACACACATAATACGCAACTCAGCAACACAAGATCACTTACCATTTAAGGATATAAATAATAGGGCTCGTCTCATAAGTTGTGCCTGCACTCTCGGTCTAGAATTTCAATATATATATATACATAAACATATTAGTTATATTCACTCACTGTCAATCAACTTACTCGTAAATCACGATTCTGGTTATCACTAGGTCACTAACAAATATAGTCATCTCAAATTGTCAGATTTTTCACCTCAACGCAATCATCACAACGGGAGTGATACATGACAGCATAGGATCTGAATCAATCGATGCACACATATCATAAGAGGATACTAACAATATACCTGGGACAATATCGGGGGAAGACTCAAGATCTTGTCGCTCAGCTAACGCATGGATATGATGCTGGGATCCACTTGGACTGGGCATTCCTCTTCAGTCTCTATCACCGCCTACTAACATCTGTGGCCTTGGCCTTGGAGGGCATACTGATGACGAAGAGCCAGCTACCACTCCCGTAGTCTGAACCTTACCTTTACCACGTAGCGATGGGCAGTCGCGCTTTAAATGGCCTGGCCGAGCACAGGCATAACAAACATCCGAGCCCAAGCGGCACAGTCCCCAATGTAACCTAGAACACAGAGTACATTTGTTACACCTCGTAAATTTCTCCGTACTTGTATGATGAGTGGATTGATGAAAAGTTGAGTGAATGATGTTTTATTAAGCCGGGAATGGCTAATTAAGACTTTTTGGAAAATCAGAAAGTCGCGGAAAATTCTCTGTTCAGTGGTCGTATATGGCACTATACGGCCCGTAAAGTGATTTACGGATCGTATAGTGCAATCGTCCTCCAGCATGTCAAAAATCCCAACTTTCTGTAAATGTTGAATATGGTTAAATACGACCCAGTTTACGGCCCGTAAACTGGTTTACGGTCCGTCAACCAGGTCATAAACTACGATGTCCATCAGTCAAAACTTTCTGTCTTTGAAATGGTTAAATACGACCACAGTGGACGGACCGTAAATCAAAATACGGTCCGTATATGGTGGTTTACGACCACTGTTCATCCCGACAAGAATTCATTAAAGACCAGATTTTGTGATTTTAAAAAGGGACTTAGACTTCATATTATTTCATTATTCATCCAACAACTCAAGAGACCTCTAGAACATTCCAAATAATTCTTCCACAAGAATTCAAGAGAATTAAAGGGAATATCAAGACCAACAACACTAATTTCATGGAATTAAGTGTAAGAACACATCAAAGGATGTTCTAAGTCAAGAAATTCCCAATAAGGTGGAACTAGGGTTTTGGCTAATTGATGTATTTCCACTTAAGGAGTGTTCAACCATCATCCAAGGTAAGTTTCATGACTATTCCATGTTGTTTAAAGTATTGGAAAGCTTAGCCACTTGAAATGTAGAATAACATAGAAATGGGTCAATAATGAGTGAATAGTGACATAAATGAATGATAGTGGAATTGAACTATGAATATTGAAGTGTTGTGAGTACAAATACGTTATAAATGATGATTATATCATGAAACAAGCATTAAATGCATGAAAACGCAAGGATGAGCTAGAAGTAGAAAGAAGGGAAAATTTGAGGAAAGTGGTGGATTTTGCCAAATGTACGTAAATGACGATTGTCGATTATAATATTATGAATATTGGGAGTTGATGTAAAACATGAGAAAAGTGGTATGAGCGAAGGAAGCGTTGTCCGACTTCTCCTAGAATTAGGGACGCGTTCTTATAGTCAGTTACTAATGTTGATACGAATTCTCTTATGAAGGTAACGACGTGATATCGACGGAGAACAAGTGAGCGATATCATAGCTAAACGACCAAGGTATGTGAGGCTAGTCCTTATTTATAATGGCATGAATGTTTTAACTTAAATCCCTATTCCTTTCATGAGTTCTTACATTCTAAGAAGTTAAAAGCTTATACGTATGAATGTCTATATGAGATAAGTTATACGATATGATGACACTAGAATGATGATGATGTTATTTCTTACCTACACTCACCTTATGTACTAGTCCTTTCAAGGTGAGGCAGAATGTCCATGATGGTTCCATAATGTAACCGGGGGATCACGACCTTACGTCACCCCGATAGAGTAAATTGATCATGAGCCTTATACACGCATTATGATAAGATAAGTATTTTATGATAAGCATATTACTATAAGTATTTACATTAAGCATGTCATGAGCATTTCACACCGTGCATAGTTGGCCAGGCAGACACCGCTTCGGCGGGCGGCGATACGGATACACCATGACCTACGGGCGTGGGCAGACACCACTAGTGGGCGGCATGAGATGGTACCCCGGACGCGGGAGGCCTGGCCGCGGGCTAATATTATTGATCATCACACCGTTCCGACATGGACGGGCAGCTTGCATATAATGCATACATGTCATGATGATGAGTATGAGTAAGATAGCATGCATTACTTCATTTATGATTATCAGTCAGATCCAGATGTCTCATGTTGATGTTATCCTCATATTATTGATGTTTCCTTTCATTATGTATGCCTCTCATACTCGGTACAATATTCGTTCTGACGTCCTTTCTTCGGACGCTGTGTTCATGCCCACAGGTAGACAGGGAGGAGAGCTTGGCCCAGGTCCTCAGTAGCTGTCAGCTGATAGATAGCACTCCATCGTTCGGAGGTGCTTATGGCTATTATTTTGATGTACATTCATATATGCATATTTTGGGCATGACGGAGTCTTGTCCCGTCTATGTATTCATTATGTTAGTAGAGGCTCGTAGATACGCAGTGTGGGTTAGATGGTCTCACAAGATGTTTTCATATGTATGTATATTATTTTGATGGCCAGGAGGCAAATGTAAATAAAGTATTTATGTTTCGATTAAATATGAGTTTCCTACAATTGGTATGTAAAATTGATAAAAGAGTATTAAATTAGCAAGATAAGTAATAGAGTGAGCGGTGCTCGGTAACTAGCTCCGGGTACCCGTCGCGGCCCCTAGCTGGGTCATGACAGAAGTGGTATCAGAGCAGTTCGCCCTAGGAAGTGTCTACGAGCCGTGTCTAGTAGAGTCTTGTTTATGGTGTGTTGCGCGCCACGCTAATGAACAAGAGGCTACAGGGAATTTAGGAAAATGACCATCTTTCTTCTCATGAGATCGTGCGATAGAGCCATGTCTAGGATTATATCTTTCCTAAAAGTTTGTTATGGTTTCAGAAAATGCCGCCGAAAGGAAAAGCTACAGCTGCCTAGAAAGGCAAAGCTTCGACAAAGAGGCAGGCGGAAAGAGAGCCTCCGGAAAATGTAGAGGAAAGTGAATCGCAAAGTGAGGTCGCGCCCAATGTAGAAGAGCAGGGGGGAGCCTCAGCTCCGATTCCTCCACCGGGTGCTTCGGGTCAACAAGTGTCCGAGGCTATACATTTATTGACGCAGTTGGTTGCCGCTCAGGCACAACGACAGAATGCGGGCCCAAGTGATCGTTCAGCTAGTACAAGAGCCCGTGATTTCCTTACTCTAAATCCTCCAGAATTTTTCGGGTCGAAGCCGGATGAGGACCCACAACGTTTTATCGATGAGATGTTGCGGACGCTGAAACTTATGCATGCTTCTGAGACCGAATCCGTGGAGTTGGCCTCATATAGACTTCGCGACGTGGCGGTACTATGGTATAAGAATTGGGTGATAACAAGAGGGGAGAATGCACCACCTCCCGTGTGGCAAGAGTTTATAGATGCCTTTATTCGTCACTACTTGCCACCTGAAGTCCGCCGAGCTAGAGCGGACAGGTTCTTGAATTTGAAACAGGGAAGCATGAGTGCCCGAGAGTATAGTATGCAATTCAATTCATTGGCCCGGTATGCTCCGACTATGGTGGCTGACATGGGAGACCGAGTCTATAGATTTGTGAGCGGTTTAGGACCACACTTGTTCAGAGATTGTCTGACAGCCTCTTTGCAAGACGGGATGGATATTTCCCGGATACAGGCCCATGCTCAGAACCTCGAGGAACGACAATGACAGCAGAGAAGTGATCGTGATGGTGACAGAAGACAAGGTAAGAGGGCTAGATCTATGGGGGAGAGCAGTGAGTACCGAGGGGGACCGAGACAGACATATTCTAGGCACTCAGGTCAGTCAGTGACTAGTGCACCTCCTAGATTCTCAGATAGGAGGGTTGATCGTTCTACTCAGTCAGGCCAGGGGCAGAGTTCGAGGGCCTCAGATTAGCAGTCCAGGGGAGACTTTAGCCAGAGGAGACCTCCAGTACCGCGGTGTAGCCAGTGTGGCAAATTACATTCCGGACAGTGTCGTTAGGGTTCGGATGCTTGTTATGCTTGCGGCAGGTTTGTCATATGATGAGAGATTGCCCTTTAGCGAGAGATAGAGCGGGGACTCAGCCCACAGGTTCAGCAGCGGGGTCTTCGTCAGCGCGCCCGACAGCACAGACTCCTCAGACTACAGCAGGCAGAGGCAGAGGTAGAGGGGGAGCATCTACTTCAGGTGCTGTTCAGCCCCGTGTATATGCCTTAGCTGGGCGACAGGATCTTGAGTCTTCCCCAGATGTTGTCACAGGTACCTTGACTATATTTTCCCGTTACGTATATGCTCTGATTGATCCGGGTTCTACCTTCTCATATATTACTCTGTATATCGCTGATTGTGTTGGGGTAAGACCTAAGCCAATTAAACCTTTTGAGGTATTCACTCCGGTTGGTGATCCTGTAATAGCTAGGCAAGTATATAAGAACTGTGTAGTCATTATATGTGATCGCCATACAAGGGCTGATTTGATTGAACTTGAGATGATAGATTTTGACGTAGTTATGGGTATGGACTGGCTGGCATCATGCTATGCTAATGTTTGTTGCCAGACAAAGGTAGTTCGATTCCAATTTCCGGGAGAGCCCATACTCGAGTGGAAAGGTAATACATTTTCCCCAAAGGGTAGGTTTATTTTCTACCTTAAGGCGAGAAAGATGATAGCCAAGGGTTATATTTGTCATCTAGTTCGGGTTCATGACACGGAAGCAGAAGTGCCAACTTTCCAGTCTGTCCCGGTAGTGAATGAATTCCCAGATGTGTTTCTCGACGAGTTACCAGGCCTTCCTCCAGAAAGGGAGATTGATTTCGCCATTAATGTATTACCAAACACCGAGCCTATTTCTATTCCTCCTTATCGAATGGCTCCAGCAGAACTGAAAGAGCTAAAAGCACAGCTAAAAGATTTACTTGAGAAGGGGTTTATCAGGCCTAGTTCCTCGCCATGGGGAGCACCAGTCCTTTTCGTAAGGAATAAAGATGGATCTCTACGAATGTGCATCGACTATAGGCAGTTGAACAAGGTGACAATAAAGAATAAATACCCTCTTCCTAGAATTGACGACTTGTTCGATCAATTGCAAGGTGCTAAATGGTTCTCCAAGATAGATCTGAGATCGGGTTATCATCAGGTGAGAATTAGGGAAACAGATATTCCCAAGACTGCCTTCAGGACAAGATATGGTCACTACGAGTTTCGAGTAATGTCGTTCGGGTTGACGAATGCCCCGGCGGTGTTCATGAATTTAATGAATAATGTGTTTAGGCCATTTTTGGACCTTTTTGTGATAGTGTTCACCGACGATATTTTGGTGTAGTCTCGCACAGAGTCAGAACATGCAGATCATCTAAGAATTGTTCTTGGCATTCTTCGAGATCGGGAATTGTATGCAAAGTTTTCGAAGTGCGAGTTTTGGCTAAACTCAGTGGCATTTCTAGGACATGTTATTTCAGATGATGGTATCCGAGTCGACACTCAGAAAATAGAAGTTGTGAAGACTTGGCCAAGGCCTACGACACCCACGGAAGTTCGTAGTTTCCTTGGGTTAGTAGGATACTATAGAAGATTTGTAGAGGGCTTCTTATCTATTTCAGCCCCATTTACAAAGTTGACCCAGAAGTCGGCTAAATTCCAGTGGAGTGATGCCTGTGAGCGTAGCTTCCAAGAGTTGAAAAACAGGTTGACCTCAGCGTCAGTGCTAACACTTCCAGAAGGATCAGATGGCTATGTAGTATATTGTGACGCCTCCGGTGTGGGATTAGGATGTGTATTGATGCAGAATGGGAAAGTTATTGCATATGCTTCGAGACAGTTGCAAAAACATGAACAGAATTATCCGACTCATGATCTTGAGCTAGCTGCGGTCATTCATGCATTGAAAATGTGGATACACTACTTATATGGTGTGCACGTGGACATCTATACGGATCACAAAAGCCTTCAATATATTTTCAAACAGAAGGAGTTGAATCTGCGGCAAAGGCGATAGTTAGAATTACTGAAGGATTATGATGTGAACATTCTATATCATCCATGGAAGGCGAATGTAGTAGCAGATGCACTTAGCCACCGATCGATGGGTAGTTTATGTGGAATTCCTTCGGAAAAGCGAAAAATGGTTCGTGAAGTCCATCGGTTAGCAGGTATTAGCGTCAATGACCCCACAGTTTCATCACTGAATCTAGAAGTGAAGGAACGGAAATAAGGAGATCCTCAGTTAAGCCACTATCGAGATCTAGCCCATGGAAAGGAAAAGTCTGCATTTGAAGTTTCCATAGAAGGGGTTCTTAGATATCGAGCCAGGTTATGTGTACCGAATATAGCAAACTTGCGCCAACGGATTTTAGAGGAAGCACATTATTCCCGGTATTCTATTCATCCAGGTGCAACCAAGATGTACCACGATCTCAAATTGATATATTGTTGGGATGGCATGAAGCGAGACATAGCAGAATTTGTAGAACAGTGCCCAAATTGCCAGCAAGTGAAGACCGAGCATCAAAAGCCTGGGGGCTTATTGCAAGCAATGGAAATTCCTACGTGGAAATGGGAAGAAATTAACATGGATTTTGTGGTAGGATTACCCCGTACGCGAGGGAAGTATGATTCTATATGGGTGATCATGGATAGACTCACGAAAGCAGCTCATTTTCTCCCCGTTAGAACCACATATTCAGCGGAAGATTATGCTAAATTGTATCTCAAGGAGATTGTACGACTTCACGGTATTCCTTTGGCCATTATCACCGACAGAGGGGCACAGTTCACAGCCAAGTTCTGGAAGTCCTTTCAAGAAGGTCTAGGAACCCAAGTTAAGCTCAGCACGGCGTTCCATCCGCAGACTGACGGACAAGCCGAGCGCACTATTCATACCTTAGAGGATATGCTACGGGCATGTGTATTGGACTTTGGCGGTAGTTGGGATGAGCATTTGCCTCTTATTGAATTTTCATATAATAACAACTATCATTCCAGCATTCAAATGGCCCCGTGTGAAGCCTTATATAGAAGAAAATGCAGATCTCCAATTGGATGGTTTGAAACCGGAGAAGTACAATTGATAGGCTCCGACTTGATCCAACAAGCAGTTGACAAGGTTAAAGTGATTCGAGATCGACTGTTAACAGCTCAAAGTCGCCAAAAGTCTTATGCAGATAATCGCCGACGAGATTTGGAATTTCAGGTGGGCGATTGGGTGTTCCTGAAGGTATCGCCGATGAAGGGAGTGATGAGATTTGGCAAGAAGGGAAAGCTAAGTCCCAGATATATCGGACCCTACCAAATCATTCGCAAGGTGAGTCGAGTAGCCTATGAATTGGACTTGCCTTCAGAGCTCGAATCCGTGCATCCAGTATTCTATGTTTCGATGCTCCGCAAGTGTATTGGAGACCCAACAAGAATATTTTCGGTTGATGATGTGCAAGTAACAGAGAAGCTAACATACGAGGAAATGCCCATTGCCATTTTGGATAGACAAGTACGAAGGCTCCGGAATAAAGAGGTTGCTTCAGTCAAAGTCCTATGGCGGAATAATAATCGGGAAGAAATGACTTGGGAAGCGGAGGAGAAGATGAAATCTTTGTACCCCCATTTGTTCCAATCCCCAGAAGAGATTCAAGATGAGACGTCGATGGTATAAGGTATGTATGTTTTAGTTTTATGTTTTTGGTCGTGTGTGGCCATAAATGTGTTGATATGGTGATATAGCCCTGTAAGGCGAAGATATTGTGGGTTGTTGTAATGGAAAGGTAGTATCCAAATTACAAAGGAAACTCTGGCCAAATTTTTCCAGAATCCACGAGTGTCGAACATTCGAGGACGAATGTTCCAAAAAGGGGGGAAGAATGTTACACCTCAGAAATTTCTCCGTACTTGTATGATGAGTGGAATGATGAAAAGTTGAGTGAATGATGTTTTATTAAGTCGGGAATGGCTAATTAAGAATTTTTGGAAAATAAGAAAGTCGCGGAAAATTTTCCGTTCAGTGGTCGTATATGGCACTATACGGCCCGTAAAGTGATTTGCGAACCGTATAGTGCAATCGTCCTCCAGCATGTCAAAAATCCCAACTTTCTGTAAATGTTGAATATGGTTAAATACGACCCAGTTTACGGCCCGTAAACTGGTTTACGGTCCGTTAACCAGGTCGTAAATTACCATGTCCATCAGCCAAAACTTTCTGTCTTTGAAATGGTTAAATACGACCACAGTGGACGGACCATAAATCAAAATACGGTCCGTATATGGTGATTTACGACCACTGTTCATCCCGACAAGAATTCATTAAAGACCAGATTTTGTGATTTTAAAAAGGGACTTAGACTTCATATTATTTCATTATTCATCCAACAACTCAAGAGACCTCTAGAACATTCCAAATAATTCTTCCACAAGAATTCAAGAGAATTAAAGGAAATATCAAGACCAACAACACTAATTTCATGGAATCAAGTGTAAGAACACATCAAAGGATGTTCTAAGTCAAGAAATTCCCAATAAGGTGGAACTAGGGTTTTGGCTAATTGAAGTATTTCCACTTAAGGATTGTTCAATCATCATCCAAGGTAAGTTTCATGACTATTCCATGTTGTTTGAAGTATTTGAAAGCTTAGCCACTTGAAATGTAGAATAACATAGAAATGGGTCAATAATGAGTGAATAGTGACATAAATGAATGATAGTGGAATTGAACTATGAATATTGAAGTGTTGTGAGTACAAATACGTTATAAATGATGATTATATCATGAAACAAGCATTAAATGCATGAAAACGCAAGGATGAGCTAGAAGTAGAAAGAAGGGAAAATTTGAGGAAAATGGTGGATTTTGCCAAATGTACGTAAATGACGATTGTCGATTATAATATTATGAATATTGGGAGTTGATGTAAAACATGAGAAAAGTGGTATGAGCGAAGGAAGCGTTGTCCGACTTCTCCTAGAATTAGCGACGCGTTCTTATAGTCAGTTACTAATGTTGATACGAATTCTCTTATGAAGGTAACGACGTGATATCGACGGAGAACAAGTGAGTGATATCATAGCTAAACGACCAAGGTATGTGAGGCTAGTCCTTCTTTCTAATGGCATGAATGTTTTAACTTAAATCCCTATTCCTTTCATGAGTTTTACATTCTAAGAAGTTAAAAGCTTATACGTATGAATGTCTATATGAGATAAGTTATACGATACGATGACACTAGAATGATGATGATGTTATTCCTTGCCTACACTCACCTTATGTACTAGTCCTTTCAAGGTGAGGCAGAATGTCCATGATGGTTCCATAATGTAACCGGGGCATCACGACCTTACGTCACCCCGATAGAGTAAAGTTGATCATGAGCTTTATACACGCATTATGATAAGATAAGTATTTTATGATAAGCATATTACTATGAGTATTTACATTAAGCATGTCATGAGCATTTCACACCGTGCCTAATTGGCCGGGCAGACACCGCTTCGGTGGGCGGCGATACGGATACACCACGACCTACGGGCGTGGGCAGATACCACTAGTGGGCGGCATGAGATGGTACCCCGGACACGGGAGGCCTGGATTTGGGCTAATATTATTGATCATCACACCGTTCCGACATAGACGGGCAACTTGCATATGATGCATACATGTCATGATGATGAGTATGAGTAAGATAGCATGCATTACTTCATTTATGATTATCAGTCAGATCCAGATGTCTCATGTTGATGTTATCCTCATATTATTGATGTTTCCTTTCATTATGTATGCCTCTCATACTCGGTACAATATTTGTACTGACGTCCTTTCTTAGGACGCTGTGTTCATGCCCACAGGTAGACAGGGAGGAGAGCTTGGCCTAGGTCCTCAGTAGCAGTCAGCTGATAGATAGCACTCCATCGTTCGGAGGTGCTTATGGCTATTCTTTTGATGTAAATTCATATATGCATATTTTGGGCATGACGGAGTCTTGTCCCGTCTATGTATTCATTATGTTAGTAGAGGCTCGTAGATACGCAGTGTGGGTTAGATGGTCTCACAAGATGTTTTCATATGTATGTATATTATTTTGATGGCCAGGAGGCAAATGTAAATAAAGTATTTTTGTTTCGATTAAATATGAGTTTCCTACAATTGGTATGTAAAATTGATAAAAGAGTATTAAATGAGCAAGATAAGTAATAGAGTGAGCGGTGCTCGGTAACTAGTTCCAGGTACCCGTCGCGGCCCCTAGCTGGGTCGTGACAACATTGTGGTACCGAGGATCTCGTCTGACTAGAACCACTCTGAATCCGAGAACTGGAAACTTGGAGACTCTGGTGTGACCTAGAATAAGTAG